>NW_026525158.1:112500-198195 GCF_943734705.1 Anopheles coustani | reverse complement strand
TATCAGGTATGACGGGAGACATCACTGATTTTGGCCCCGTTGAGCCGGTTTTCGGTACCGTAAAAAACACAAAACCTTGCGTAGCTCAGGCTGTATCAAACCAATCTCGCAAAACAAATAAGTTTTGGAAACGTTATGCGGAGTCCAACCACATCCCGTCGAGAGCGAGAAGATCCGATGGTTTTTTAGTCAAATCAGGTATGAGGGGAGACATCACTGATTTGGACCCCGTTGAGCCGGTTTTCGGTACCGTAAAAAACACAAAACCTTGCGTAGCTCAGGCTGTATCAAACCAATCTCGCAAACAAATAAGTTTTGGAAACGTTATGCGGAGTCCAACCACATCCGTCGAGAGCGAGAAGATGCGATGGTTTTTTAGTCAAATCAGGTATGAGGGGAGACATCACTGATTTTTGGCCCCGTTGAGCCGGTTTTCGGTACCGTAAAAAACACAAAACCTTGCGTAGCTCAGGCTGTATCAAACCAATCTCGCAAAACAAATAAGTTTTTGGAAACGTTACGCGGAGTCCAACAACATCCCGTCGAGAGCGAGAAGATGCGATGGTTTTTTAGTAAAATCAGGTATGAGGGGAGACATCACTGATTTTGGCCCCGTTGAGCCGGTTTTCGGTACCGTAAAAAACACAAAATCAAGCGTAGCTCAGGCTGTATCAAACCAATCTCGCAAAACAAATAAGTTTTGGAAACGTTTTGCGGAGTCCAACAACATCCCGACGAGAGCGAGAAGATGCGATGGTTTTTTAGTAAAATCAGGTATGAGGGAGACATCACTGATTTTGGCCCCGTTTGAGCCGGTTTTCGGTACCGTAAAAAACACAAAACCTTGCGTAGCTCAGGCTGTATCAAACCAATCTCGCAAACAAATAAGTTTTGGAAACGTTTTGCGGAGTCCAACAACATCCCGACGAGAGCGAGAAGATGCGATGGTTTTTTAGTAAAATCAGGTATGAGGGAGACATCACTGATTTTGGCCCCGTTGAGCCGGTTTTCGGTACCGTAAAAAACACAAAACCTTGCGTAGCTCAGGCTGTATCAAACAAATCTCTCAAAACAAATAAGTTTTGGAAACGTTATGCGGAGTCCAAACAACATCCCGTCGAGAGCGAGAAGATGCGATGGTTTTTTAGTAAAATCAGGTTATGAGGGGAGACATCACTGATTTTGGCCCCGTTGAGCCGGTTTTCAGTACCGTAAAAAACACAAAATCAAGCGTAGCTCAGGCTGTATCAAACCAATCTCGCAAAACAAATAAGTTTTGGAAACGTTATGCGGAGTCCAACAACATCCCGTCGAGAGCGAGAAGATGCGATGGTTTTTTAGTAAAATCAGGTATGAGGGAGACATCACTGATTTTAGCCCCGTTGAGCCGGTTTTCGGTACCGTAAAAAACACAAAACCTTGCGTAGCTCAGGCTGTATCAAACCAATCTCGCAAAACAAATAAGTTTTGGAAACGTTATGCGGAGTCCAACAACATCCCGTCGAGAGCGAGAAGATGCGATGGTTTTTTAGTAAAATCAGGTATGAGGGGAGACATCACTGATTTTAGCCCCGTTGAGCCGGTTTTCGGTACCGTAAAAAACACAAAACCTTGCGTAGCTCAGGCTGTATCAAACCAATCTCGCAAAACAAATAAGTTTTGGAAACGTTATGCGGAGTCCAACAACATCCCGTCGAGAGCGAAAAGATGCGATGGTTTTTTAGTAAAATCAGGTATGAGGGGAGACATCACTGATTTTAGCCCCGTTGAGCCGGTTTTCGGTACCGTAAAAAACACAAAACCTTGCGTAGCTCAGGCTGTATCAAACCAATCTCGCAAAACAAATAAGTTTTGGAAACGTTATGCGGAGTCCAACAACATCCCGTCGAGAGCGAGAAGATGCGATGGTTTTTTAGTAAAATCAGGTATGAGGGGAGACATCACTGATTTTGGCCCCGTTGAGCCGGTTTTCAGTACCGTAAAAAAACACAAAATCAAGCGTAGCTCAGGCTGTATCAAACCAATCTCGCAAAACAAATAAGTTTTGGAAACGTTATGCGGAGTCCAACAACATCCCGTCGAGAGCGAGAAGATGCGATGGTTTTTTAGTAAAATCAGGTATGAGGGGAGACATCACTGATTTTGGCCCCGTTGAGCCGGTTTTCGGTACCGTAAAAAACACAAAATCAAGCGTAGCTCAGGCTGTATCAAACCAATCTCGCAAAACAAATAAGTTTTGGAAACGTTATGCGGAGTCCAACCACATCCCGTCGAGAGCGAGAAGATCCGATGGTTTTTTAGTAAAATCAGGTATGAGGGGAGACATCACTGATGTGGACCCCGTTGAGCCGGTTTTCGGTACCGTAAAAAACACAAAACCTTGCGTAGTTCAGGCTGTATCAAACCAATCTCGCAAAACAAATAAGTTTTGGAAACGTTATGCGGAGTCCAACAACATCCCGTCGAGAGCGAGAAGATGCTATGGTTTTTTAGTAAAATCAGGTATGAGGGGAGACATCACTGATTTTGGCCCCGTTGAGCCGGTTTTCGGTACCGTAAAAAACACAAAATCAAGCGCAGCTCAGGCTGTATCAAACCAATCTCGCAAAACAAATAAGTTTTGGAAACGTTATGCGGAGTCCAACAACATCCCGTCGAGAGCGAGAAGATGCTATGGTTTTTTAGTAAAATCAGGTATGAGGGGAGACATCACTGATTTGGACCCCGTTGAGCCGGTTTTCGGTACCGTAAAAAACACAAAATCAAGCGTAGCTCAGGCTGTATCAAACCAATCTCGCAAAACTAATAAGTTTTGGAAACGTTATGCAGAGTCCAACAACATCCCCGTCGAGAGCGAGAAGATGCGATGGTTTTTTAGTAAAATCAGGTATGAGGGGAGACATCACTGATTTGGACCCCCGTTGAGCCGGTTTTCAGTACCGTAAAAAACACAAAACCTTGCGTAGCTCAGGCTGTATCAAACCAATCTCGCAAAACAAATAAGTTTTGGAAACGTTATGCAGAGTCCAACAACATCCCGTCGAGAGCGAGAAAATGCGATGGTTTTTTAGTAAAATCAGGTATGAGGGAGACATCACTGATTTTAACCCCGTTGAGCCGGTTTTCGGTACCGTAAAAAACACAAAATCAAGCGTAGCTCAGGCTGTATCAAACCAATCTCGCAAAACAAATAAGTTTTGGAAACGTTATGCGGAGTCCAACAACATCCCGTCGAGAGCGAGAAGATGCGATGGTTTTTTAGTAAAATCAGGTATGAGGGGAGACATCACTGATTTTGGCCCCGTTGAGCCGTTTTCGGTACCGTAAAAAACACAAAATCAAGCGTAGCTCAGGCTGTATCAAACCAATCTCGCAAAACAAATAAGTTTTGGAAACGTTATGCGGAGTCCAACAACATCCCGTCGAGAGCGAGAAGATGCGATGGTTTTTTAGTAAAATCAGGTATGAGGGAGACATCACTGATTTGGACCCCGTTGAGCCGGTTTTCGGTACCGTAAAAAACACAAAATCAAGCGTAGCTCAGGCTGTATCAAACCAATCTCGCAAAACAAATAAGTTTTGGAAACGTTATGCGGAGTCCAACAACATCCCGTTGAGAGCGAGAAGATGCGATGGTTTTTTAGTAAAATCAGGTATGAGGGGAGACATCACTGATTTTGGCCCCGTTGAGCCGGTTTTCGGTACCGTAAAAAACACAAAACCTTGCGTAGCTCAGGCTGTATCAAACCAATCTCGCCAAACAAATAAGTTTTGGAAACGTTATGCGGAGTCCAACAACATCCCGTCGAGAGCGAGAAGATGCGATGGTTTTTTAGTAAAATCAGGTATGAGGGGAGACATCACTGATTTTGGCCCCGTTGAGCCGGTTTTCGGTACCGTAAAAAACACAAAACCCTGCGTAGCTCAGGCTGTATCAAACCAATCTCGCAAAACAAATAAGTTTTGGAAACGTTATGCGGAGTCCAACAACATCCCGTCGAGAGCGAGAAGATCCGATGGTTTTTTAGTCAAATCAGGTATGAGGGGAGACATCACTGATTTGGACCCCGTTGAGCCGGTTTTCGGTACCGTAAAAAACACAAAATCAAGCGTAGCTCAGGCTGTATCAAACCAATCTCGCCAAACAAATAAGTTTTGGAAACGTTATGCGGAGTCCAACAACATCCCGTCGAGAGCGAGAAGATGCGATGGTTTTTTAGTAAAATCAGGTATGAGGGGAGACATCACTGATTTTGGCCCCGTTGAGCCGGTTTTCAGTACCGTAAAAAACACAAAATCAAGCGTAGCTCAGGCTGTATCAAACCAATCTCGCAAAACAAATAAGTTTTGGAAACGTTATGCGGAGTCCAACAACATCCCGTCGAGAGCGAGAAGATGCGATGGTTTTTTAGTAAAATCAGGTATGAGGGGAGACATCACTGATTTTGGCCCCGTTGAGCCGGTTTTCGGTACCGTAAAAAACACAAAATCAAGCGTAGCTCAGGCTGTATCAAACCAATCTCGCAAAACTAATAAGTTTTGGAAACGTTATGCAGAGTCCAACAACATCCCGTCGAGAGCGAGAAGATGCGATGGTTTTTTAGTAAAATCAGGTATGAGGGGAGACATCACTGATTTGGACCCCGTTGAGCCGGTTTTCGGTACCGTAAAAAACACAAAATCAAGCGTAGCTCAGGCTGTATCAAACCAATCTCGCAAAACAAATAAGTTTTGGAAACGTTATGCGGAGTCCAACAACATCCCGTCGAGAGCGAGAAGATGCGATGGTTTTTTAGTAAAATCAGGTATGAGGGGAGACATCACTGATTTTGGCCCCGTTGAGCCGGTTTTCGGTACCGTAAAAAACACAAAACCTTGCGTAGCTCAGGCTGTATCAAACCAATCTCGCCAAACAAATAAGCTTTGGAAACGTTATGCGGAGTCCAACAACATCCCGTCGAGAGCGAGAAGATGCGATGGTTTTTTAGTAAAATCAGGTATGAGGGGAGACATCACTGATTTGGACCCCGTTGAGCCGGTTTTCGGTACCGTAAAAAACACAAAATCAAGCGTAGCTCAGGCTGTATCAAACCAATCTCGCAAAACTAATAAGTTTTGGAAACGTTATGCAGAGTCCAACAACATCCCGTCGAGAGCGAGAAGATGCGATGGTTTTTTAGTAAAATCAGGTATGAGGGGAGACATCACTGATTTGGACCCCGTTGAGCCGGTTTTCGGTACCGTAAAAAACACAAAATCAAGCGTAGCTCAGGCTGTATCAACCCAATCTCGCAAAACAAATAAGTTTTGAAAACGTTATGCGGAGTCCAACAACATCCCGTCGAGAGCGAGAAGATCCGATGGTTTTTTAGTCAAATCAGGTATGAGGGGAGACATCACTGATTTGGACCCCGTTGAGCCGGTTTTCGGTACCGTAAAAAACACAAAATCAAGCGTAGCTCAGGCTGTATCAAACCAATCTCGCAAAACAAATAAGTTTTGGAAACGTTATGCGGAGTCCAACAACATCCCGTCGAGAGCGAGAAGATGCGATGGTTTTTTAGTAAAATCAGGTATGAGGGGAGACATCACTGATTTTGGCCCCGTTGAGCCGGTTTTCAGTACCGTAAAAAACACAAAACCTTGCGTAGCTCAGGCTGTATCAAACCAATCTCGCAAAACAAATAAGTTTTGGAAACGTTATGCGGAGTCCAACAACATCCCGTCGAGAGCGAGAAGATGCGATGGTTTTTTAGTAAAATCAGGTATGAGGGGAGACATCACTGATTTTGGCCCCGTTGAGCCGGTTTTCGGTACCGTAAAAAACACAAAATCAAGCGTAGCTCAGGCTGTATCAAACCAATCTCGCAAAACAAATAAGTTTTGAAAACGTTATGCGGAGTCCAACAACATCCCGTCGAGAGCGAGAAGATCCGATGGTTTTTTAGTAAAATCAGGTATAAGGGGAGACATCACTGATTTTAACCCCGTTGAGCCGGTTTTCGGTACCGTAAAAAACACAAAATCAAGCGTAGCTCAGGCTGTATCAAACCAATCTCGCAAAACAAATAAGTTTTGGAAACGTTATGCGGAGTCCAACAACATCCCGTCGAGAGCGAGAAGATGCGATGGTTTTTTAGTAAAATCAGGTATGAGGGGAGACATCACTGATTTTGGCCCCGTTGAGCCGGTTTTCAGTACCGTAAAAAACACAAAACCTTGCGTAGCTCAGGCTGTATCAAACCAATCTCGCAAAACAAATAAGTTTTGGAAACGTTATGCGGAGTCCAACAACATCCCGTTGAGAGCGAGAAAATGCGATGGTTTTTTAGTAAAATCAGGTATGAGGGGAGACATCACTGATTTTGGCCCCGTTGAGCCGGTTTTCAGTACCGTAAAAAACACAAAATCAAGCGTAGCTCAGGCTGTATCAAACCAATCTCGCAAAACTAATAAGTTTTGGAAACGTTATGCAGAGTCCAACAACATCCCGTCGAGAGCGAGAAGATGCGATGGTTTTTTAGTAAAATCAGGTATGAGGGGAGACATCACTGATTTTGGCCCCGTTGAGCCGGTTTTCGGTACCGTAAAAAACACAAAATCAAGCGTAGCGCAGGCTGTATCAAACCAATCTCGCAAAACTAATAAGTTTTGGAAACGTTATGCAGAGTCCAACAACATCCCGTCGAGAGCGAGAAGATGCGATGGTTTTTTAGTAAAATCAGGTATGAGGGGAGACATCACTGATTTGGACCCCGTTGAGCCGGTTTTCGGTACCGTAAAAAACACAAAATCAAGCGTAGCTCAGGCTGTATCAAACCAATCTCGCAAAACAAATAAGTTTTGGAAACGTTATGCGGAGTCCAACAACATCCCGTCGAGAGCGAGAAGATGCTATGGTTTTTTAGTCAAATCAGGTATGAGGGGAGACATCACTGATTTTGGCCCCGTTGAGCCGGTTTTCGGTACCGTAAAAAGCACAAAATCAAGCGTAGCTCAGGCTGTATCAAACCAATCTCGCAAAACAAATAAGTTTTGGAAACGTTATGCAGAGTCCAACAACATCCCGTCGAGAGCGAGAAGATGCGATGGTTTTTTAGTAAAATCAGGTATGAGGGGAGACATCACTGATTTGGACCCCGTTGAGCCGGTTTTCGGTACCGTAAAAAACACAAAATCAAGCGTAGCTCAGGCTGTATCAAACCAATCTCGCAAAACAAATAAGTTTTGGAAACGTTATGCGGAGTCCAACAACATCCCGTCGAGAGCGAGAAGATGCGATGGTTTTTTAGTAAAATCAGGTATGAGGGGAGACATCACTGATTTTGGCCCCGTTGAGCCGGTTTTCAGTACCGTAAAAAACACAAAACCTTGCGTAGCTCAGGCTGTATCAAACCAATCTCGCAAAACAAATAAGTTTTGGAAACGTTATGCGGAGTCCAACAACATCCCGTCGAGAGCGAGAAAATGCGATGGTTTTTTAGTAAAATCAGGTATGAGGGGAGACATCACTGATTTTAACCCCGTTGAGCCGGTTTTCGGTACCGTAAAAAACACAAAATCAAGCGTAGCTCAGGCTGTATCAAACCAATCTCGCAAAACAAATAAGTTTTGGAAACGTTATGCGGAGTCCAACAACATCCCGTCGAGAGCGAGAAGATGCGATGGTTTTTTAGTAAAATCAGGTATGAGGGGAGACATCACTGATTTTGGCCCCGTTGAGCCGGTTTTCGGTACCGTAAAAAACACAAAACCTTGCGTAGCTCAGGCTGTATCAAACCAATCTCGCAAAACAAATAAGTTTTGGAAACGTTATGCGGAGTCCAACAACATCCCGTCGAGAGCGAGAAGATGCGATGGTTTTTTAGTAAAATCAGGTATGAGGGGAGACATCACTGATTTTGGCCCCGTTGAGCCGGTTTTCGGTACCGTAAAAAACACAAAATCAAGCGTAGCGCAGGCTGTATCAAACCAATCTCGAAAAAACTAATAAGTTTTGGAAACGTTATGCAGAGTCCAACAACATCCCGTCGAGAGCGAGAAGATGCGATGGTTTTTTAGTAAAATCAGGTATGAGGGGAGACATCACTGATTTTGGCCCCGTTGAGCCGGTTTTCGGTACCGTAAAAAACACAAAATCAAGCGTAGCTCAGGCTGTATCAAACCAATCTCGCAAAACAAATAAGTTTTGGAAACGTTATGCGGAGTCCAACAACATCCCGTCGAGAGCGAGAAGATGCTATGGTTTTTTAGTCAAATCAGGTATGAGGGGAGACATCACTGATTTTGGCCCCGTTGAGCCGGTTTTCGGTACCGTAAAAAGCACAAAATCAAGCGTAGCTCAGGCTGTATCAAACCAATCTCGCAAAACAAATAAGTTTTGGAAACGTTATGCAGAGTCCAACAACATCCCGTCGAGAGCGAGAAGATGCGATGGTTTTTTAGTAAAATCAGGTATGAGGGGAGACATCACTGATTTGGACCCCGTTGAGCTGGTTTTCGGTACCGTAAAAAACACAAAATCAAGCGTAGCTCAGGCTGTATCAAACCAATCTCGCAAAACAAATAAGTTTTGGAAACGTTATGCGGAGTCCAACAACATCCCGTCGAGAGCGAGAAGATGCGATGGTTTTTTAGTAAAATCAGGTATGAGGGGAGACATCACTGATTTTGGCCCCGTTGAGCCGGTTTTCAGTACCGTAAAAAACACAAAACCTTGCGTAGCTCAGGCTGTATCAAACCAATCTCGCAAAACAAATAAGTTTTGGAAACGTTATGCGGAGTCCAACAACATCCCGTCGAGAGCGAGAAAATGCGATGGTTTTTTAGTAAAATCAGGTATGAGGGGAGACATCACTGATTTTAACCCCGTTGAGCCGGTTTTCGGTACCGTAAAAAACACAAAATCAAGCGTAGCTCAGGCTGTATCAAACCAATCTCGCAAAACAAATAAGTTTTGGAAACGTTATGCGGAGTCCAACAACATCCCGTCGAGAGCGAGAAGATGCGATGGTTTTTTAGTAAAATCAGGTATGAGGGGAGACATCACTGATTTTGGCCCCGTTGAGCCGGTTTTCGGTACCGTAAAAAACACAAAACCTTGCGTAGCTCAGGCTGTATCAAACCAATCTCGCAAAACAAATAAGTTTTGGAAACGTTATGCGGAGTCCAACAACATCCCGTCGAGAGCGAGAAGATGCGATGGTTTTTTAGTAAAATCAGGTATGAGGGGAGACATCACTGATTTTGGCCCCGTTGAGCCGGTTTTCGGTACCGTAAAAAACACAAAATCAAGCGTAGCGCAGGCTGTATCAAACCAATCTCGAAAAAACTAATAAGTTTTGGAAACGTTATGCAGAGTCCAACAACATCCCGTCGAGAGCGAGAAGATGCGATGGTTTTTTAGTAAAATCAGGTATGAGGGGAGACATCACTGATTTTGGCCCCGTTGAGCCGGTTTTCTGTACCGTAAAAAACACAAAATCAAGCGTAGCTCAGGCTGTATCAAACCAATCTCGCAAAACTAATAAGTTTTGGAAACGTTATGCAGAGTCCAACAACATCCCGTCGAGAGCGAGAAGATGCGATGGTTTTTTAGTAAAATCAGGTATGAGGGGAGACATCACTGATTTTGGCCCCGTTGAGCCGGTTTTCGGTACCGTAAAAAACACAAAATCAAGCGTAGCGCAGGCTGTATCAAACCAATCTCGCAAAACTAATAAGTTTTGGAAACGTTATGCAGAGTCCAACAACATCCCGTCGAGAGCGAGAAGATGCGATGGTTTTTTAGTAAAATCAGGTATGAGGGGAGACATCACTGATTTTGGCCCCGTTGAGCCGGTTTTCGGTACCGTAAAAAACACAAAATCAAGCGTAGCTCAGGCTGTATCAAACCAATCTCGCAAAACTAATAAGTTTTGGAAACGTTATGCAGAGTCCAACAACATCCCGTCGAGAGCGAGAAGATGCGATGGTTTTTTAGTAAAATCAGGTATGAGGGGAGACATCACTGATTTTGGCCCCGTTGAGCCGGTTTTCGGTACCGTAAAAAACACAAAACCTTGCGTAGCTCAGGCTGTATCAAACCAATCTCGCAAAACAAATAAGTTTTGGAAACGTTATGCGGAGTCCAACAACATCCCGTCGAGAGCGAGAAGATGCGATGGTTTTTTAGTAAAATCAGGTATGAGGGGAGACATCACTGATTTTGGCCCCGTTGAGCCGGTTTTCGGTACCGTAAAAAACACAAAATCAAGCGTAGCTCAGGCTGTATCAAACCAATCTCGCAAAACAAATAAGTTTTGGAAACGTTATGCGGAGTCCAACAACATCCCGTCGAGAGCGAGAAGATGCTATGGTTTTTTAGTAAAATCAGGTATGAGGGGAGACATCACTGATTTTGGCCCCGTTGAGCCGGTTTTCGGTACCGTAAAAAACACAAAATCAAGCGTAGCTCAGGCTGTATCAAACCAATCTCGCAAAACTAATAAGTTTTGGAAACGTTATGCAGAGTCCAACAACATCCCGTCGAGAGCGAGAAGATGCGATGGTTTTTTAGTAAAATCAGGTATGAGGGGAGACATCACTGATTTTGGCCCCGTTGAGCCGGTTTTCGGTACCGTAAAAAACACAAAATCAAGCGTAGCGCAGGCTGTATCAAACCAATCTCGCAAAACTAATAAGTTTTGGAAACGTTATGCAGAGTCCAACAACATCCCGTCGAGAGCGAGAAGATGCGATGGTTTTTTAGTAAAATCAGGTATGAGGGGAGACATCACTGATTTTGGCCCCGTTGAGCCGGTTTTCGGTACCGTAAAAAACACAAAATCAAGCGTAGCTCAGGCTGTATCAAACCAATCTCGCAAAACTAATAAGTTTTGGAAACGTTATGCAGAGTCCAACAACATCCCGTCGAGAGCGAGAAGATGCGATGGTTTTTTAGTAAAATCAGGTATGAGGGGAGACATCACTGATTTTGGCCCCGTTGAGCCGGTTTTCAGTACCGTAAAAAACACAAAATCGAGCGTAGCCCAGGCAGCATCAAACCAATTTCGCAAAACGAAACTGTTTTGGAAACGTTATGCGGAATCCAACAACATCCCATCGACAGAGAGAAAAAAGTGGACGAAATACGTGTTTATTAAAAAACCATACAAAATAGCCTCTTCATCGGTGTTCTACAGTACCGAAATAGTTTTCAAGGGCGATTTTTACCATCAATGTGAGTAACCGATGAAGTTAAAGAATGTGATGTGGCCGTGACCTAGACTAACAAACGGTTTATTTTTCTCCGAATCCGAGTAGTCACAGGTATGTGCCCAATACCGAACTTTTTTCATCTGGAAGGTCAATGCAATGTGTTAACGGCGACGCGCGAGCCATACGAACGGTTGTTTTTCCTCAGAATTCCAGCAACAAAATGTGTGCACCGATTGAACCTGACTCTCAAACCATAATTGCATTTCAAGGGCAGTCATTTTTAAAGCTTAGGCTAACTGGAGCGTAGAACTAGCGGAATGCAGTTAAATAACCAGCGGAGTGGAGTTTTATTTTCATTAAAAATAATGAATCCTTGTTTTTCTGTTTATGTTTTTAGTCCTTCCTTCCTTCCTTATGTAGTGCTCTTCGTCATTCGACTGGGAATAAGACGGGTTGATTGCAACCGATCTCGCATTATTATATATCGATGGAAAAGTAATTTGAAGGCAACAAAGATTAATTTTATTTCAACATCCGCAGATGGATATTAAAATAAAGTCTGTTGAAATAGAAAAACATGTATTCCGTATGAAGTTTTCTTTTTGACAATATTCTTCAATGTCATCGTGTTTACAAGATGCGGGTTCAGTTCTTCAAAAAGCATAAAGAAAACCAATGAACCAATTTTTTTATTATTCTAGTTTTAAAAAGAATTGTTCTCTCTAGTCGTTATTCAAAATTTAGTCATGTTTCTTTCACATAATCGAAATATTATTGGCACATTCACGCAGAAAGAAACAACGTGTTCTAAATATTGTTTGTGAACTATTGTCAAATAATAAATTCCTTTTTCGTTCAACTGACATTTTGGGAAGCAGGACAGAAGATGTCCATCTTGTCCGATGTACCTGCCGCAAAAAACGACGCCATTTTGCAGACTCATTTCTACGGTCAAAAAAAGCAGACGCAACAAGTTACTCTCCAGAAAAAATAAAAAGTTTGGTGAAGAAAATGGCTTCCAATCTGATGAATGCAAGTGAGGATCTGTTCGGATCGGCGGACTCCGAACAAGGAGCGAATTTCGGAAACGTAGCTGCCGAACAGTGGACGGAATCAGAGTACATTGATTTGGTCCACGGGCTTCGAGCAATTTTGCCAGCAGAGGACGTGCTAAATGCAGATGCCCGGCTGCAGGAAATAGACTGGGCTCGCGTCGCTGTCGGCAACCGTACGGCCGAAGAAGCAAAGAGCGCTACTAAAATGTTGTTGCAGACCATAAACATGCATCGGACGCTGGACGAAATGCTCTGCATCGTGCAGAAGAAAGGAGTCCGGGAGTGTTTGGGCAAGACGCCGAAAACAACCCCACAAGAAATGCAACAATATTCGTAAGTCTTAAATAATCAACCAAAAGGTTCCTTTGTTTTCATTGACTGTATTGTTTGTTTTGTTTTGTTTATTTCTAGCCACCAGAACCAAACCAAAACAACATACAACAAGAAAGCAAACCGCACCATAACACCTTACAATATTTTTACAAAACAACACACCACCTTAAATCTGACTTGCGCCGACCGGAAAAAGCTGTGGAAGCATGCTGATCCTGCCACGAAACTGCCTTATATCATCGAAGCATCGCGTTCGGAAAACCACCGGCTTACAAAGGAAGAAAAGCGGCTGTTTGACGAGGCAAACGGAAAGCCCCAATCCGTTCCACTCACTACAATTGATTACTTCGTCGCAAAGTACGGACAACAAAAACCACCATATACCGCAGCGAGGTGTCACCGGGCTGCAAGGAAGCGATTCCACCGACTGCCGACAGTCCGCAAAGCAGCATTCGAGAAGGAACACCACGACGCCCTTATAAGATACATCACCGAACTTATGGCGTATATTGATACATGTTCATCTTTTCAGATGCAGGCGGAGTGGGACGAGCTGGATCGGTACATGCAGGCTGTGCTAACGAAAACTCAAGTGGTGGACGAAGACCAGGAAAGTTGCAGCACCGGTGATTTCGACGGCTTGCCGATTGCGGAGTCGACGGCGCTGGACGATGCAACCCTTTTTGGCTGTTTGGATCAACGCAACAGGGGTGCTAAACGAAGGAAACCGGACAATTCATCGTCGTCGTCAAGCGTCCACTCGCTCAATCTATTTTAATAGGAAAAATTAATTTTACTTTATTAGTGCATGCCTTTAATTAATTTAATGCATGCAATAAAATAAATTAATGCATGCATATGTAGACATAGCTTATTTTTAATGCATGCAAATAAACAAACATCACATAATAAACATTCGTATTCAAGTTATTTATGCAAAGGCTTCATTTTCGCTAGATTCGTTACTCGCATTATTTATTTCGCTATCGCTGGCTCTCGATGTTTATGATGACTTTTATTACATTCACGATTTAACTCACATATTGGGTTTCGTTTGAGGGTGATGTTAGCCCGAAACTTTTGCAGGAATAATTTGATCATCATAGTCATGAACATCACCCGGCAGTTAGTAAATCTGCCGTCGTGTAAAATTCGTGTAAATGTTCTATCAGCCATAATAAAAAAACGGCTGACATAGTCAAGCTGCAATAAACATACATGTGTTTTGTTGAAAACTATCCTCGAACGAAAGAATTTACTTAAAACACAAAATGCGTTTCCTGAGCGAGTATCTATAAAGAGCAAGTATCTACGAAAATAAAACTCAATTAAAATAAATGCAAGGAAAGCAAAGACTTTCAACGATAAGACGCTCGTATTCAAGCAATTTGAGCTTTGGCTTCATTTTTCCTTGCTTCGATACTCGCACTCGTTGAATTCACTCTCGCTGGCTCTCGTGATTTATTTTGCTGTTTTATTTCACGTTTCACACACGCTTCATGCACGATTTCACTCATTTTTCACGCCAAATATGTTACAAAGTTCGCCCTCGTTTAATATTTTTAAACGGAATGATTAACAGCTATGCGAGATATGTCTTACTTGATGGGCTGTGACCGTTAACGCTAAGATCTTGTTCACCATCGGTCCATTTTGTTACATGTGCTACAAGTTTTGCTTTAACTTGAAAGCGAACAGATGATGTCTTGGTTTGCTGTTCCAGCAGAAGTTTTATCATTCAAAACGCCTATGAACTACAAGCTAGTATTGTACCCATCGTGTCAGCAAGTACAAAATGTTGCACACAGGTAGAGTTTTAGCGCACTTTTCATGGAAACAGGTAACGAAAGATTAATTTTTGATTGGAATATTGGCAGGCAGGTATATAATTAAACGAAAAGTACAACTCATTTTTACTCCCGTCCCGAACGAAACAGTTTTGGAAACATATGATGTATGCAGCCGATCATCACGCGCGAGGTTGGTTTTTATTTGTACTCGCATAAAATGCGCCTAATGGCAACTCCAGAAAACATGATTATATTTTGTTTTTGTAATTTATGCCGTAAAAGATAATAACAACCTTTCTGAAACTGTGCCTAGCAAGGCGCTCGGTTGTATACAGCCATAACGATAATTCATCATTCAGGTACCTTATTCTGCCATGCCAAGAGTACACCGCGATCGGTCAACGACCCAAACGACCGATTAGCCGTCATGGGGAAAAAAAAAATTTGTTGCGAAAAATGCTGGTGCAAAAGCTCCGAATGAACCTTGGTAACTATAACCAATGTCATAACGGCGACGCCGTGAAAGAACAGGTGATGTAATAAACCAAGTCATTCTAACGGTTTCTTTTTCTCCGAATTCAAGCAACGAAAGTAGGGCACGCACGGTCATTGACCCAGATTTAGCAAATACGATAGTTGAAGGACGGACTCCAGTGGCATTAAACGAGCGAAAGAGAGAGCATGCTACGGCATCGCGCCAGCACAACCGAGAAGGAGAATGCAGCAGAGTAACGTTCGCTCTCACACTGTGTTGGGTTTTGCCACAAGAACTGGCGCGTGTGAGCGAGACAACGCATGAGCCAGACGAGCGTGCGAACAGAAACGTTGGAAACTCCGCACATTTGCAAACACAGTAGAACCGTATGAGGTTAATAGTTTGTGAGAAAACTTTGTATTCTTTTAAAAATAAATGTAATGTTCTTTTTTAATTTTACTATGAAACAAATACATCCGTCTAGAATGTTACACATAATTTCTCTGCGTACGATCAAGTGTGTTCAAGGCAAGCTTTATACGTATTTAATTCCATTTCGGTGGATTTCCTCCAACTGCCTCATAGTGCATCAGTTACAGCATGTGCGAGCATCGACTTCATAGCAGACACACTCTGGCGCACCTGGCTTTCTGCTCCGTGTGCCAGAAAGAGAACGTAAACGCAAAGTCGAAATCTGCGAGTAAACTATACGGGTTGCTGTATGGTTACCGGCTGCGGTGAACTCGGCGCAAACGTTTGACGGCTAATATTTTGAGAAAAAATAAACATTTTTTAACTTAGTCATCGCCATATTCCCCTCTTTCACTGCCTCATTTTCTTTCACTTATGGTATAGATAAAAAAGAATCCAATGTACCGGATTATTTCTGCTAATAAAAACAAATACAAGCTTTCTAAATTTTTGCCCAGCTAACCGCTCGGTTACATACTGCCCATGCGATAATTCATGAAAAGTACCATGCACTGGATAGCCAAGTGTGCGCCACTGTTGAAGACATGCATGAGCCGTAAGCAAGAATTAAACAACAGCCCGATCGTTTTTCACTTCGCTTAGTTACACCTTTTAAAGAGACTGCCCTTGAAATATAAAGTTGGTTTCAGGGTCAGGGTCAATCGATGTACACCATTCGTTTCTGGAATTCGAAGGAAAAAGAACCGCTACTATGACTGGCGCGTCACCGTTATCTCATTGGTGGCATTGAAATTGCAGGAGAAACCAGTTCGGAACTGTTGCATACCGGTTGTGGCGCACTTGGCGCATACGTATGGCTACTCGTATTCGGGGGAAAATTACCCGTTGGTTAAACTTGGTCATGGTCATATTCCCCTCTGTTACTTTTTCCTTTTCCCACATTAATGATAAAGATCGCCCTTGAAAACCATTTCGTTACTGTAGAACACCGACGATAAGGCAATTATGCATGGTAAATTGATAAACACGTATCTCGTTCACTATTTTTGTCACTCATGTGCTTCGGCCATATCGCCCTTTTCGGTAGCTGAGATCAAAATTCTATACACGGACAAAATATACGCCTTGTGGCGAACAACATTTAAGCCAAACAATAATCCTCTAGCTCGTATGCAAAAGTTTGTGCTGTTTCATCAGACGTTTTTAAATTTGAGACGCCAGTGAAACACGAGCTAAAGTTGTACCTAATTTGTACATAAGGTTTAAGGGTACGTTTCATACAAACGGGTAGAGGCCTTCAATTAATTATCGGCATGTTGGTACGCAGGTAAATAATTAAATAGAAAGTACGATCGTTCTAGAGATTCAGGTACGATGCTGCTAGAGATTCAGGTAGATGCTTCTATTGATTCAGGTACGTTTAAGACACAACAGTTCGCGTGGCGCGTGATCGATAGCATTCTTAGCGCTATCTTGCCCGCCCTTTTTTTCAAAAAATCATAGATGAGGGCAGACACCACCGATTTTGGCTTCGTTGAGCCGGTTTTCGGTACCGTAAAAAACACAACACCAAGCGTAGCTCTGGCTGCATCAAACCAATCTCGCAAAACAAAACAGTTTTGGAAACGTATGCTGTAAACAGCCAATCATATCGCGCGGGGGTGGTATGCTGACGGGGGTATATAATATAACCACAATACCCGTCTGCACCAAATGATGGTTTTTGGGTTTAATTTTTTTGTTGCACACCATGACAACCTTTTAGAACTTTCATTTCCCATATCAAAGATTTTTCCCCCGTTATCCGGTTTTCAGTACCGTTAAAAACACAAAATCAAGCGTAGCTCAGGCTGCATCAATCCAATCTCGCGAAACAGTACTGTTTTGGAAACGTTGGAAACGAAATAGCGGCAAGTTGGTGACGAGGTAGCAAGTTGGCGTAGAATAATTATAAACTATTCATGTTGTACCCAACAAAAAACCATACGTTGCCAAGGCGCTAGCTGGCCTGTAAGGTGGACATATGGGTGATTCAAGGTTTGTACCCAAGTATGGCCAAGTATGGTGAAAACAGGGTAAGGTACCAAGTACCACGAATAACTTCGGCTGTAGATGGCCGAGCAAGACAAACTGCATACCGTTGGTAAGGTCTCTGGTTGACCTATCTACTCTAAAAGTTTCATGAGGCTGAGTTGAAAGACCACGGAGATATTAGGTGATGATGGTCCAATTCGGGGACCAAGTCCCAGGAAATGGCACTTGGCCAAAATCACCCTTGAAAGGTGAATACCAGCTGACCGGTAAGAGATAGCGACTTGGCGTAGAATATTCATACGTTTGGCGGGTAAAGACGCAACTTTCATTATATAAGAGCAACCCGATCAGGGTGCTCCAAGTCGGTCGTTTGGTCGGTTTATGGTTTGGGCCGATCACGTGGTGCACCAGGTAGAGGTACCTTTCATGAATTATAACTCGGTCAGTTTGCCACCGAGCGACAAGTTGCGGTATGATTTGGAATGGTCTTGAGTGGAACTATTACGGAAAAATACGAACAGAAAATCAGCATGTTGGTGGGCGAAGCTATTAGTGAAACATAGAGCAACAAGGGTCCAAAAACGAATGAAATGGGACTTGAACCAAGAATAACGGCAAGTTGGAGACGAGGTAGCAAGTTGGCGTAGAATATTAATAAACTGTGCATGATATGACCAACAAAAAAGTATATGGGGACAAGGCGGTAGCTGGCCTCCAAAGTGGAGATATTGGTGATTCATGTTTTGCACCCAAGTACGAACAAGTATGGTGAAAACAGGGTAAGGTACCAAGTACCATGAATAACTTCGGCTGTAGATGGCCTAGCGAGACAATTGGCATATCGTTGGAAAGGTCTTGGGGAGACCTATCTACCCTGAAAGTTTCATGAGGCTGAGTTGAAAGACCACGGAGATATTAGGTGATGATGGTCCAATTCGGGGACCAAGTCGCAGGAAATGGCACTTGACCAAAACCACCCTTGAAAGGTGATTACCGGCTGACCGGTAAGAGATAGCGACTTGGCGTAGAATATTCATACGTTGGGCGGGTCGAGACGCAACTTTCCTTATATGGAAGCAACCCGGTCAGGGTGCTCCAAGTCGGTCGTTTGGTCGGTTTATGGTTTGGGCCGACCACGTGGTGTACCAAGGTGAGGTACCTTTCATGAATTATAACTCGGTCAGTTTGCCACCGAGCGACAAGTTGCGGTGTGTTTTGGAATGGTCCTGAGTGGAACTATTAAGGAAAAATACGAACAGAAAATCAGCATGTTGGTGGGCGAAGCTATTAGTGAAACATAGAGCAACAAGGGTCCAAAAACGAATGAAATGGGACTTGAACCAAGAATAACGGCAAGTTGGAGACGAGGTAGCAAGTTGGCGTAGAATATTTATAAACTGTGCATAATATGACCAACAAAAAAGTATATGGGGACAAGGCGGTAGCTGGCCCCCAAAGTGGAGATATGGGTGATTCATGTTTTGCACCCAAGTACGAACAAGTATGGAAAAAACAGGGTAAGGTACCAAGTACCATTAATAACTTCGGCTGTAGATGGCCGAGCGAGGCAAACGGCTCACCGTTGGAAAGGTCTTGGGGAGACCTATCTACCCTGAAAGTTTCATGAGGCTGAGTTGAAAGACCACGGAGATATTAGGTGATGATGGTCCAATTCGGGGACCAAGTCGCAGGAAATGGCACTTGACCAAAACCACCCTTGAAAGGTGAATACCGGCTGACCGGTAAGAGATAGCGACTTGGCGTAAAATATTCATACGTTGGGCGGGTATAGACGCAAATTGCATTATATGGGAGCAACCCGGTCAGGGTGCTCCAAGTCGGTCGTTTGGTCGGTTTATGATTTGGGCCGACCATGTGCTGTACCAGGTAGAGGTACCTTTCATGAATTATAACTCGGTCAGTTTGCCACCGACCGACAAGTCACGGTGTGATTTAGAATTGTCTTGATTGGAACTATTACGGAAAAATACGAATGGAAAATCAGCATGTTGGTGGGCGAAGCTATTAGTGAAACATAGAGCAACAAGGGTCCAAAAACGAATGAAATGGGACTTGAACCAAGAATAACGGCAAGTTGGAGACGATTTAGCAAGTTGGCGTAGAATATTTATAAACTGTGCATTATATGGCTAACAAAAAAGTATATGGGGACAAGGCGGTAGCTGGCCGCCAAAGTGGAGATATGGGTGATTCATGTTTTGCACCCAAGTACGAACAAGTATGGTGAAAACAGGGTAAGGTACCAAGTACCATGAATAACTTCGGCTGTCGATGGCCGAGCGAGGCAAAGCGCATATCGTTGGAAAGGTCTTGGGGAGACCTATCTACCCTGAAAGTTTCATGAGGCTGAGTTGAAAGACCACGGAGATATTAGGTGATGATGGTCCAATTCGGGGACCAAGTCGCAGGAAATGGCACTTGACCAAAACCACCCTTGAAAGGTGATTACCGGCTGACCGGTAAGAGATAGCGACTTGTCGTAGAATATTCATACGTTGGGCGGGTCGATACGCAACTTTCCTTATATGGAAGCAACCCGGTCAGGGTGCTCCAAGTCGGTCGTTTGGTCGGTTTATGGTTTGGGCCGACCACGTGGTGTACCAGGTTGAGGTACCTTTCATGAATTATAACTCGGTCAGTTTACCACCGAGCGACAAGTTGCGGTGTGTTTTGGAATGGTCCTGAGTGGAACTATTAGGGAAAAATACGAACAGAAAATCAGCGTGTTGGTGGGCGAAGCTATTAGTGAAACATAGAGCAACAAAGGTCCAAAAATGAATGAAATGGGACTTGGACCAAGAATAACGGCAAGTTGAAGACGAGTTAGCAAGTTGGCGTAGAATATTTATAAACTGTGCATAATATGACCAATAAAAAAGTATATGGGGACAAGGCGGTAGCTGGCCTCCAAAGTGGAGATATTGGTGATTCATGTTTTGCACCCAAGTACGAACAAGTATGGTGAAAACAGGGTAAGGTACCAAGTACCATGAATAACTTCGGCTGTAGATGGCCGAGCAAGACAAACGGCATATCGTTGGAAAGGTCTTGGGGAGACCTATCTACCCTGAAAGTTTCATGAGGCTGAGTTGAAAGACCACGGAGATATTAGGTGATGATGGTTCAATTCGGAGACCAAGTCGCAGGAAATGGCACTTGACCTAAATCACCCTTGAAAGGTGAATACCGGCTGAACGGTAAGAGATAGCGACTTGGCGTAGAATATTCATACGTTTGGCAGGTAAAGACGCAACTTTCATTATAAGGGAGCAACCCGGTCAGGGTGCTCCAAGTCGGTCGTTTGGTCGGTTTATGGTGTGGGCCGACCAAGTGCTGTAGCAGGTAGAGGTACCTTTCATGAATTATAACTCGGTCAGTTTGCCACCGAGCGACAAGTTACGCTGTGATTTGGAATGGTCTTAAAAGGAACTATTACGGAAAAATACGAATAGAAAATCAGCATGTTGGTGGGCGAAGCTATTAGTGAAACATAGAGCAACAAGGGTCCAAAAACGAATGAAATGGGACTTGAACCAAGAATAACGGCAAGTTGGAGACGAGGTAGCAAGTTGGCGTAGAATATTTATAAATTGTGCATAATATAACCAACAAAAAAATATATGGGGACAAGGCGGTAGCTGGCCCCCAAAGTGGAGATATGGGTGATCCATGTTTTGCACCCAAGTACGAACAAGTATGGTGAAAACAGGGTAAGGTACCAAGTACCATGAATAACTTCGGCTGTCGATGGCCGAGCGAGGCAAAGCACATATCGTTGGAAAGGTCTTGGGGAGACCTATCTACCCTGAAAGTTTCATGACGCTGAATTGAAAGACCACGGAGATATTAGGTGATGATGGTCCAATTCGGGGACCAAGTCGCAGGAAATGGCACTTGACCAAAACCACCCTTGAAAGGTGAATACCGGCTGAACGGTAGGAGATAGCGACTTGGCGTAGAATATTCATACGTTTGGCAGGTAAAGACGCAACTTTCATTATATGGGAGCAACCCGGTCAGGGTGCTCCAAGTCGGTCGTTTGGTCGGTTTATGGTTTGGGCCGACCATGTGCTGTAGCAGGTAGAGGTACCTTTCATGAATTATAACTCGGTCAGTTTACCACCGAGCGACAAGTCACGGTATGATTTGGAATGGTCCTGAGTGAAACTATTACGGAAAAATACAAACAGAAAATCAGCATGTTGGTGGGCGAAGCTATTAGTGAAACATAGAGCAACAAGGGTCCAAAAACGAATGAAATGGGACTTGGACCAAGAATAACGGCAAGTTGGAGACGAGTTAGCAAGTTGGCGTAGAATATTTATAAACTGTGCATGGTATGACCAACAAAAAAGTATATGTGGCCCAGGCGGTAGCTGGCCTCCAAAGTGGAGATATGGGTGATTCATGGTTTGCACCCAAGTATGGCAAAAACTGGTAGAGGTACCTTTCATGAATTATAACTCAGGCTGTATGGCACTTAGCGGGACGCTTGACTCTGGTATGGAATAGTCCTGAGTGGGACTATCAAGGAAAAATACGAACAAAAAATAACCATGTCCACGGACGAAGGTATTAGCGAAACTTAGAGCGAAATTGCGACCAAGTCGCTGGAAATGGCCCTTGAACCAAGTATACCGTCAAGGCGGTACGAGATAGCGAGTTGACGTAGAACATTTATAAGTTTGCCTTTACGAGACGAAAGTTTAGTTATATGGGGTCAACCCGCCCAGGGTTGTCCAAGTCGGTCATATGGCTGATCGAAATTTTCGACCAAGTACTGAGAAAACCGGGTAAGGTACCAAGTACCTCGAATAACTTCGGCTGTAGATGTCCGAGCGAAGCAAACGGCATAGCGTTGGAAAGGTCTTGAAGTGCTCTAAACACCCTGAAAGTATGAGAACGCTATCTGGAAAACTCGTGGAGATATTAGCGAAACATAGGGCCCAAAAGATACCAAGTCGCAGGAAATGGGCCCTCCAAGAACACCCTAAAATCCCAATTACGGCTAAGTTGCAGGCCAGCTAGCGAAGTGAAATGTTCTAGACATAACTAGAACACGTTGATGCGCAACTTTTTTAATCAGAACTTTTTTCGATATCTGGCCCCCAAAGGGGGGATATGGGCGATCAAACGATTTTTCCAAGTTTCGGTACTTTTTACGGTATCGCTCATAGCTCCGGCTGTACGCAAGCAAATGGCAACCTAAGATATGATTTGGAAAGGTAAAGAGTAGTACTAACTTACGTTAGAACACAGCGAAGCGCTATCGGTTCATGGCAAGGCCGATATAAGCAGTCAAAGATGAAAAATGTTGACAAAATGAACAAAAATTACCTTGGTACGCGAATAGCGTCCAGGGATGAAGAGGTACGAAGGTGGTGTGGAATAATTTTAAATAGGACTTGGTACGCTCTAAAAGTTTGCCGAAGACCGCAAAGCGCTCAGACCCATAGAAAGTGGCCATTTGGGCCGAACAGTGCGTGCAAAGAGGTGAAAAAGCAAAAATTGCACTTTGTAGGGCGATTTGCGGGGGGAAGGAGGGGTCGGAGGGGTAAATGTCTCATGGCCAAAAAGTCTTATCTCATCAAGATCTAAAACATTGCCGAAGACCGCAAAGCGCTAGCTCGCAATCGAAAAATCGCGATTTTGAAAATTTTCTAAGTGTTGGGCCCCCTAAGGAAAAGTAACAAAAATCACCTTTGGCCCCAATTTTGAGCATGAAGGAGTCGTTTCCGAGGCATGGTGTCTTCGGCAAAAAGTTTCATCTACTCGAGTACTTACGACTAGTCAAATAAAAAATTGAGAAACACAAACGGTATGGCTATGCCGAAGCTCGATACACCCGAAAAAATCCCAAAAAAGTCGAAAATGTCGAAAAATGAGAAAACCCTATATTCGTACTCTACACGAGCACCAGATATTGAAAAGTGAAACCCGCGATCGATTTGGAACAAAAAATTGACCTAGGCAAAGTTGCATGACGGTCCGCACCTTTGAAAAATCTGGTAAGTGTATTTTAGACAGACTCGAAAAAAGTTGCCCCGAGTCCCCTTACATTGAAAATCCGAAAAAGCCAAAATTGTTGAAAATGTTAAAAAGCCTCTTTTGGTGGTCTATGGCACCCCTAGATAATGAAAAGTGAGGTCCGCGGCCAATCCGGAAGAAAAAGTTAGCTAGGCAAACTTGTATGTCGGTCGATACAAAAAACGGCTCGGTGAGTGTATTTTCGACAGGCTTCAAAAAACAATCCTTTCTCCATACAATTTCAATCGATTTTAAAAATTTCGAGATAGCGCTTTGGTGTCTTCGGCAATAATGTAGAAATCGGGTTTTTAAACACATTTTACTTTTGGGTTTTTTTTCGATCCGACGCTTAGTTCGCCCGCAATTGAGAGAAAACGAAAAAACACGTTTACACAATTCGTCCGGAATTTTGTGATCGCCGTCCATACATTTTCGATCGATTTTTAAAATTTCGAGATAGCGCTTTGGTGTCTTCGGCAATAATGTAGAAATCGGGTTTTAAAACACATTTTACTTTTGGGTTTTTTTTCGATCCGACGCTTAGTTCGCCCGCAATTGAGAGAAAACGAAAAAAACACGTTTACAAAATTCGTCCGGAATTTTGTGATCGCCGTCCATACATTTTCGATCGATTTTTAAAATTTCGAGATAGCGCTTTGGTGTCTTCGGCAATAATGTAGAAATCGGGTTTTTAAACACATTTTACTTTTGGGTTTTTTTCGATCCGTCGCTTGGTTCGCCCGCAATCGCGAGAAAACGAAAAAACACGTTTACAAAATTCCGGACGAATTTTGTGAACGCCGTCCATACATTTTCGATCGATTTTTAAAATTTCGAGATAGCGCTTTGGTGTCTTCGGCAATAATGTAGAAATCGGGTTTTTAAACACATTTTACTTTTGGGTTTTTTTCGATCCGACGCATAGTTCGCGCGCAATCGAGAGAAAACGGAAAAACACGTTTACAAAATTCCGGACGAATTTTGTGATCGCCGTCCATACATTTTCGATCGATTTTTAAAATTTCGAGATAGCGCTTTGGTGTCTTCGGCAATAATGTAGAAATCGGGTTTTTAAACACATTTTACTTTTGGGTTTTTTTCGATCCGTCGCTTGGTTCGCCCGCAATCGCGAGAAAACGAAAAAACACGTTTACAAAATTCCGGACGAATTTTGTGAACGCCGTCCATACATTTTCGATCGATTTTTAAAATTTCGAGATAGCGCTTTGGTGTCTTCGGCAATAATGTAGAAATCGGGTTTTTAAACACATTTTACTTTTGGGTTTTTTTCGATCCGACGCATAGTTCGCGCGCAATCGAGAGAAAACGGAAAAACACGTTTACAAAATTCCGGACGAATTTTGTGATCGCCGTCCATACATTTTCGATCGATTTTTAAAATTTCGAGATAGCGCTTTGGTGTCTTCGGCAATAATGTAGAAATCGGGTTTTTAAACACATTTTACTTTTGGGTTTTTTTCGATCCGTCGCTTGGTTCGCCCGCAATCGCGAGAAAACGAAAAAACACGTTTACAAAATTCCGGACGAATTTTGTGAACGCCCGTCCATACATTTTCGATCGATTTTTAAAATTTCGAGATAGCGCTTTGGTGTCTTCGGCAATAATGTAGAAATCGGGTTTTTAAACACATTTTACTTTTGGGTTTTTTTCGATCCGTCGCTTGGTTCGCCCGCAATCGCGAGAAAACGAAAAAAACACGTTTACAAAATTCGTCCGGAATTTTGTGAACGCTCTCCATACATTTTCATCTTTGGGTCGTGAATACCGGCTGACAGATAAGAGATAGCGACTTGTCGTAGAATATTTATATGTTGGACGTTGAAAGACGCAACTTTCTTTATATGGGAGCAACCCGATCAGGGTGCTCCAAGTCGGTCGTTTGGTCGGTTTATGTTTTGGGCCGACCATGTGCTGTACCAGGTTGAGGTACCTTTCATGAATTATAACTCGGTCAGTTTTTCATCGAGCGACAAGTTACGCTGTGATTTGGAATGGTCTTGAGTGGAACTATTACGGAAAAATACGAACAGAAAATCAGCATGTTGGTGGGCGAAGCTATTAGTGAAACATAGAGCAACAAGGGTCCAAAAACGAATGAAATGGGACTTGGACCAAGAATAACGGCAAGTTGGAGACGAGTTAGCAAGTTGGCGTAGAATATTTATAAACTGTGCATAATATGACCAACAAAAAAGTATATGGGGCCAAGGCGCTGGCTGGCCTCCAAAAAGGTGATTTGGGCGATACAAAGTGTGTACCCAAGTGCGAACAAGTATGGTGAAAACAGGGTAAGGTTCCAAGTACCATGAATAACTTCGGCTGTAGGTGGCCTAGCGAGGCAAATGACATACCGTTGGAAAGGTCTTGGGGAGACCTTTCTACGCTGAAAGTTTCATGGGGCTGAGTTGAAAGACCACGGAGATATTAGGTGATGATGGTCCAATTCGGGGACCAATTCGCAGGAAATGGCACTTGACCAAAACCACCCTTGAAAGGTGATTATCGGCTGACCGGTAAGAGATAGCGACTTGGCGTAGAATATTCATACGTTGGGCGGGTGGAGACGCAACTTTCATTATATGGGAGAAAACCGATCAGGGTGCTCCAAGTCGGTCGTTTGGTCGGTTTATGGTTTGGGCCGATCACGTGGTGCACCAGGTAGAGGTACCTTTCATGAATTATAACTCGGTCAGTTTGCAACCGAGCGACAAGTCACGGTATGATTTGGAATGGTCGTGAGTGAGACTATTAAGGAAAAATACAAGCAGAAAATCAGCATGTTGGTGGGAGAAGCTATTAGTGAAACATAGAGCAACAAGGGTTCAAAAACTAATGAAATGAGCCTTGGACCAAGAATAACGGCAAGTTGGAGACGAGTTAGCAAGTTGGCATAGAATATTTATAAACTGTGCATAATATGTCCAACAAAAAAGTATATGGGGCCAAGGCGCTGGCTGGCCTCCAAAAAGGTGATTTGGGCGATACAAAGTGTGTACCCAAGTGCGAACAAGTATGGAGAAAACAGGGTAAGGTACCAAGTACCATGAATAACTTCGGCTGTAGGTGGCCTAGCGAGGCAAATGACATACCGTTGGAAAGGTCTTGGGGAGACCTATCTACGCTGAAAGTTTCATGGGGCTGAGTTGAAAGACCACGGAGATATTAGGTGATGATGGTCCAATTCGGGGACCAATTCGCAGGAAATGGCACTTGACCAAAACCACCCTTGAAAGGTGAATACCGGCTGACCGGTGAGAGATAGCGACTTGGCGTAGAATATTCATACGTTTGGCAGGTAAAGACGCAACTTTCATTGTATGGGAGCAACCCGATCAGGGTGCTCCAAGTCGGTCGTTTGGTCGGTTTATGATTTGGGCCGACCATGTGCTGTACCAGGTAGAGGTACCTTTCATGAATTATAACTCGGTCAGTTTGCCACCGAGTGACAAGTTGCGTTGTGTTTTGGAATGATCTTAAGTGGGACTATCAAGGAAAAATAAAAATAGAAAATCAGCTTGTCCATGGCCGAAGCTATTAGTGAATCATATAGCAAAATGGGTCCGAAAACGAATGAAATGGGACTTGGACCAAGAATAACGGCAAGTTGGAGAAGAGATAGCAAGTTGGCGTAGAACAATTATAAACTGTGCATGGTATGACCAACAAAAAAGTATATGTGGCCCAGGCGGTAGCTGGCCTCCAAAGTGGAGATATGGGTGATTCATGGTTTGCACCCAAGTATGGCAAAAACTGGTAGAGGTACCTTTCATGAATTATAACTCAGGCTGTATGGCACTTAGCGGGACGCTTGACTCTGGTGTGGAATAGTCCTGAGTGGGACTATCAAGGAAAAATACGAACAAAAAATAACCATGTCCACGGACGAAGGTATTAGCGAAACTTAGAGCGAAATTGCGACCAAGTCGCTGGAAATGGCCCTTGAACCAAGTATACCGTCAAGGCGGTACGAGATAGCGAGTTGACGTAGAACATTTATAAGTTTGCCTTTACGAGACGAAAGTTTAGTTATATGGGGCCAACCCGCCCAGGGTTGTCCAAGTCGGTCATATGGCTGATCGAAATTTTCGACCAAGTACTGAGAAAACAGGGTAAGGTACCAAGTACCTCAAATAACTTCGGCTGTAGATGTCCGAGCGAAGCAAACGGCATAGCGTTGGAAAGGTCTTGAAGTGCTCTAAACACCCTGAAAGTATGAGAACGCTATCTGGAAAACTCGTGGAGATATTAGCGAAACATAGGGCCCAAAAGATACCAAGTCGCAGGAAATGGGCCCTCCAAGAACACCCTAAAATCCCAATTACGGCTACGTTGCAGGCCAGCTAGCGAAGTGAAATGTTCTAGACATAACTAGAACACGTTGATGCGCAACTTTTTGAATAAGAACTTTTTTCGATATCTGGCCCCCAAAGGGGGGATATGGGCGATCCAAGGATTTTTCCAAGTTTCGGTACTTTTTACGGTATCGCTCATAGCTCCGGCTGTATGCAAGCAAATGGCAACCTAAGACATGATTTGGAAAGGATAAGAGTAGTACTAACTTACGATAGAACACAGCGAAGCGCTATCGGTTCATGGCAAGGCCGATATAAGCAGTCAAAAATGCAAAATGTTGACAAAATGAACAAAAATTACCTTGGTACGCGAATAGCGGCCAGGGATGAAGAGGTACGAAGGTGGTGGGGAATAATTAAAATTAGGAATTGGTACGATCTATAAGTTTGCCGAAGACCGCAAAGCGCTCAGACCCATAGAAAGTGGCCATTTGGGCCGAACAGTGCGTGCAAAGAGGTGAAAAAGCAAAAATTGCACTTTGGGGGGCGATTTGCGGGGGGAAGGAGGGGTCGGAGGGGTAAATGTCTCATGGCCAAAAAGTCTTATCTCATCAAGATCTAAAACATTGCCGAAGACCGCAAAGCGCTAGCTCGCAATCGAAAAATCGCGATTTTGAAAATTTTCTAAGTGTTGGGCCCCCTAAGGAAAAGTAACAAAAATCACCTTTGGCCCCAATTTTGAGCATGAAGGAGTCGTTTCCGAGGCATGGTGTCTTCGGCAAAAAGTTTCATCTACTCGAGTACTTACGACTAGTCAAATAAAAAATTGAGAAACACAAACGGTATGGCTATGCCGAAGCTCGATACACCCGAAAAAATCAAAAAAAAGTCGAAAATGTCGAAAAATGAGAAAACCCTATATTCGTACTCTACTCGAGCCCTAAATATTGAAAAGTGAAACCCGCGATCGATTTGGAACAAAAAATTGACCTAGGCAAAGTTGTATGACGGTTTGCACCTTTGAAAAATCTGGTAAGTGTATTTTAGACAGACTTGAAAAAAGTCGCCCCGAGTCCCCTTACGTTGAAAATCCGAAAAAGTCGAAATTGTTGAAAATGTTAAAAAGCCTCTTTTGGTGGTCCATGGCACCACTAGATATTGAAAAGTGAGGTCCGCGGCCAATCCGGAAGAAAAAGTTAGCTAGGCAAACTTGTATGTCGGTCGATACAAAAAACGGCTCGGTGAGTGTATTTTCGACAGGCTTCAAAAAACAATCCTTTCTCCATACAATTTCAATCGATTTTTAAAATTTCGAGATAGCGCTTTGGTGTCTTCGGCAATAATGTAGAAATCGGGTTTTTAAACACATTTTACTTTTGGGTTTTTTTCGATCCGTCGCTTGGTTCGCCCGCAATCGCGAGAAAACGAAAAAACACGTTTACAAAATTCCGGACGAATTTTGTGAACGCCGTCCATACATTTTCGATCGATTTTTAAAATTTCGAGATAGCGCTTTGGTGTCTTCGGCAATAATGTAGAAATCGGGTTTTTAAACACATTTTACTTTTGGGTTTTTTTCGATCCGTCGCTTGGTTCGCCCGCAATCGCGAGAAAACGAAAAAACACGTTTACAAAATTCCGGACGAATTTTGTGAACGCCGTCCATACATTTTCGATCGATTTTTAAAATTTCGAGATAGCGCTTTGGTGTCTTCGGCAATAATGTAGAAATCGGGTTTTTAAACACATTTTACTTTTGGGTTTTTTTCGATCCGTCGCTTGGTTCGCCCGCAATCGCGAGAAAACGAAAAAACACGTTTACAAAATTCCGGACGAATTTTGTGATCGCCGTCCATACATTTTCGATCGATTTTAAAAATTTCGAGATAGCGCTTTGGTGTCTTCGGCAATAATGTAGAAATCGGGTTTTTAAACACATTTTACTTTTGAGTTTTTTTCGATCCGACGCATAGTTCGCGCGCAATCGAGAGAAAACGGAAAAACACGTTTACAAAATTCCGGACGAATTTTGTGAACGCCGTCCATACATTTTCGATCGATTTTTAAAATTTCGAGATAGCGCTTTGGTGTCTTCGGCAATAATGTAGAAATCGGGTTTTTAAACACATTTTACTTTTGGGTTTTTTTCGATCCGTCGCTTGGTTCGCCCGCAATCGCGAGAAAACGAAAAAACACGTTTACAAAATTCCGGACGAATTTTGTGAACGCCGTCCATACATTTTCGATCGATTTTAAAAATTTCGAGATAGCGCTTTGGTGTCTTCGGCAATAATGTAGAAATCGGGTTTTTAAACATATTTTACTTTTGGGTTTTTTTCGATCCGACGCTTAGTTCGCCCGCAATTGAGAGAAAACGGAAAAACACGTTTACAAAATTCGTCCGGAATTTTGTGATCGCCGTCCATACATTTTCGATCGATTTTAAAAATTTCGAGATAGCGCTTTGGTGTCTTCGGCAATAATGTAGAAATCGGGTTTTTAAACACATTTTACTTTTGGGATTTTTTCGATCCGTCGCTTGGTTCGCCCGCAATCGCGAGAAAACGAAAAAACACGTTTACAAAATTCGTCCGGAATTTTGTGATCGCCGTCCATACATTTTCGATCGATTTTTAAAATTTCGAGATAGCGCTTTGGTATCTTCGGCAATAATGTAGAAATCGGGTTTTTAAACACATTTTACTTTTGGGTTTTTTTCGATCCGACGCTTTGTTCGCCCGCAATCGCGAGAAAACGAAAAAACACGTTTACAAAATTCGTCCGGAATTTTGTGATCGCCGTCCATACATTTTCGATCGAATTTTAAAATTTCGAGATAGCGCTTTGGTGTCTTCGGCAATAATGTAGAAATCGGGTTTTTAAACACATTTTACTTTTGGGTTTTTTTCGATCCGTCGCTTGGTTCGCCCGCAATCGCGAGAAAACGAAAAAACACGTTTACAAAATTCCGGACGAATTTTGTGAACGCCGTCCATACATTTTCGATCGATTTTTAAAATTTCGAGATAGCGCTTTGGTGTCTTCGGCAATAATGTAGAAATCGGGTTTTTAAACACATTTTACTTTTGGGTTTTTTTCGATCCGACGCATAGTTCGCGCGCAATCGAGAGAAAACGAAATAACACGTTTACAAAATTCGTCCGGAATTTTGTGATCGCCGTCCATACATTTTCGATCGATTTTTAAAATTTCGAGATAGCGCTTTGGTGTCTTCGGCAATAACGTAGAAATCGGGTTTTTAAACACATTTTACTTTTGGGTTTTTTTCGATCCGTCGCTTGGTTCGCCCGCAATCGCGAGAAAACGAAAAAACACGTTTACAAAATTCCGGACGAATTTTGTGAACGCCGTCCATACATTTTCGATCGATTTTTAAAATTTCGAGATAGCGCTTTAGTGTCTTCGGCAATAATGTAGAAATCGGGTTTTTAAACACATTTTACTTTTGGGTTTTTTTCGATCCGACGCTTAGTTCGCCCGCAATTGAGAGAAAACGGAAAAAAACGTTTACAAAATTCTGGACGAATTTTGTGAACGCCGTCCATACATTTACAATCGATTTTAAAAATTTCGAGATAGCGCTTTGGTGTCTTCGGCAATAATGTAGAAATCGGGTTTTTAAACACATTTTACTTTTGGGTTTTTTTCGATCCGTCGCTTGGTTCGCCCGCAATCGCGAGAAAACGAAAAAACACGTTTACAAAATTCTGGACGAATTTTGTGAACGCCGTCCATACATTTTCGATCGATTTTTAAAATTTCGAGATAGCGCTTTGGTGTCTTCGGCAATAATGTAGAAATCGGGTTTTTAAACACATTTTACTTTTGGGTTTTTTTCGATCCGACGCTTAGTTCGCGCGCAATCGCGAGAAAACGAAAAAACACGTTTACAAAATACCGGACGAATTTTGTGAACGCCGTCCATACATTTTCGATCGATTTTTAAAATTTCGAGATAGCGCTTTGGTGTCTTCGGCAATAATGTAGAAATCGGGTTTTTAAACACATTTTACTTTTGGGTTTTTTTCGATCCGTCGCTTGGTTCGCCCGCAATCGCGAGAAAACGAAAAAACACGTTTACAAAATTCCGGACGAATTTTGTGAACGCCGTCCATACATTTTCGATCGATTTTTAAAATTTCGAGATAGCGCTTTGGTGTCTTCGGCAATAATGTAGAAATCGGGTTTTTAAACACATTTTACTTTTGGGTTTTTTTCGATCCGACGCATAGTTCGCGCGCAATCGCGAGAAAACGAAAAAACACGTTTACAAAATTCCGGACGAATTTTGTGATCGCCGTCCATACATTTTCGATCGATTTTTAAAATTTCGAGATAGCGCTTTGGTGTCTTCGGCAATAATGTAGAAATCGGGTTTTTAAACACATTTTACTTTTGGGTTTTTTTCGATCCGACGCTTAGTTCGCGCGCAATCGAGAGAAAACGAAAAAACACGTTTACAAAATTCCGGACGAATTTTGTGAACGCCGTCCATACATTTTCGATCGATTTTTAAAATTTCGAGATAGCGCTTTGAAGTCTTCGGCAATAATGTAGAAATCGGGTTTTTAAACACATTTTACTTTTGGGTTTTTTTCGATCCGTCGCTTGGTTCGCCCGCAATCGCGAGAAAACGAAAAAACACGTTTACAAAATTCTGGACGAATTTTGTGATCGCCGTCCATACATTTTCGATCGATTTTTAAAATTTCGAGAAAGCGCTTTGGTGTCTTCGGATATAATGTAGAAATCGGGTTTTTAAACACATTTTACTTTTGGGTTTTTTTCGATCCGACGCTTAGTTCGCCCGCAATCGAGAGAAAACGGAAAAACACGTTTACAAAATTCCGGACGAATTTTGTGATCGCCGTCCATACATTTTCGATCGATTTTTAAAATTTCGAGATAGCGCTTTGGTGTCTTCGGCAATAATGTAGAAATCGGGTTTTTAAACACATTTTACTTTTGGGTTTTTTTCGATCCGTCGCTTGGTTCGCCCGCAATCGCGAGAAAACGAAAAAACACGTTTACAAAATTCCGGACGAATTTTGTGAACGCCGTCCATACATTTTCGATCGATTTTTAAAATTTCGAGATAGCGCTTTGGTGTCTTCGGCAATAATGTAGAAATCGGGTTTTTAAACACATTTTACTTTTGGGTTTTTTTCGATCCGTCGCTTGGTTCGCCCGCAATCGCGAGAAAACGAAAAAACACGTTTACAAAATTCCGGACGAATTTTGTGAACGCCGTCCATACATTTTCGATCGATTTTTAAAATTTCGAGATAGCGCTTTGGTGTCTTCGGCAATAATGTAGAAATCGGGTTTTTAAACACATTTTACTTTTGGGTTTTTTTCGATCCGACGCATAGTTCGCGCGCAATCGAGAGAAAACGGAAAAACACGTTTACAAAATTCCGGACGAATTTTGTGATCGCCGTCCATACATTTTCGATCGATTTTTAAAATTTCGAGATAGCGCTTTGGTGTCTTCGGCAATAATGTAGAAATCGGGTTTTTAAACACATTTTACTTTTGGGTTTTTTTCGATCCGTCGCTTGGTTCGCCCGCAATCGCGAGAAAACGAAAAAACACGTTTACAAAATTCCGGACGAATTTTGTGAACGCCGTCCATACATTTTCGATCGATTTTTAAAATTTCGAGATAGCGCTTTGGTGTCTTCGGCAATAATGTAGAAATCGGGTTTTTAAACACATTTTACTTTTGGGTTTTTTTCGATCCGTCGCTTGGTTCGCCCGCAATCGCGAGAAAACGAAAAAACACGTTTACAAAATTCGTCCGGAATTTTGTGAACGCTCTCCATACATTTTCATCTTTGGGTCGTGAATACCGGCTGACAGATAAGAGATAGCGACTTGTCGTAGAATATTTATATGTTGGACGTTGAAAGACGCAACTTTCTTTATATGGGAGCAACCCGATCAGGGTGCTCCAAGTCGGTCGTTTGGTCGGTTTATGTTTTGGGCCGACCATGTGCTGTACCAGGTTGAGGTACCTTTCATGAATTATAACTCGGTCAGTTTTTCATCGAGCGACAAGTTACGCTGTGATTTGGAATGGTCTTGAGTGGAACTATTACGGAAAAATACGAACAGAAAATCAGCATGTTGGTGGGCGAAGCTATTAGTGAAACATAGAGCAACAAGGGTCCAAAAACGAATGAAATGGGACTTGGACCAAGAATAACGGCAAGTTGGAGACGAGTTAGCAAGTTGGCGTAGAATATTTATAAACTGTGCATAATATGACCAACAAAAAAGTATATGGGGCCAAGGCGCTGGCTGGCCTCCAAAAAGGTGATTTGGGCGATACAAAGTGTGTACCCAAGTGCGAACAAGTATGGTGAAAACAGGGTAAGGTTCCAAGTACCATGAATAACTTCGGCTGTAGGTGGCCTAGCGAGGCAAATGACATACCGTTGGAAAGGTCTTGGGGAGACCTTTCTACGCTGAAAGTTTCATGGGGCTGAGTTGAAAGACCACGGAGATATTAGGTGATGATGGTCCAATTCGGGGACCAATTCGCAGGAAATGGCACTTGACCAAAACCACCCTTGAAAGGTGATTATCGGCTGACCGGTAAGAGATAGCGACTTGGCGTAGAATATTCATACGTTGGGCGGGTGGAGACGCAACTTTCATTATATGGGAGAAAACCGATCAGGGTGCTCCAAGTCGGTCGTTTGGTCGGTTTATGGTTTGGGCCGATCACGTGGTGCACCAGGTAGAGGTACCTTTCATGAATTATAACTCGGTCAGTTTGCAACCGAGCGACAAGTCACGGTATGATTTGGAATGGTCGTGAGTGAGACTATTAAGGAAAAATACAAGCAGAAAATCAGCATGTTGGTGGGCGAAGCTATTAGTGAAACATAGAGCAACAAGGGTTCAAAAACTAATGAAATGAGCCTTGGACCAAGAATAACGGCAAGTTGGAGACGAGTTAGCAAGTTGGCATAGAATATTTATAAACTGTGCATAATATGTCCAACAAAAAAGTATATGGGGCCAAGGCGCTGGCTGGCCTCCAAAAAGGTGATTTGGGCGATACAAAGTGTGTACCCAAGTGCGAACAAGTATGGTGAAAACAGGGTAAGGTACCAAGTACCATGAATAACTTCGGCTGTAGGTGGCCTAGCGAGGCAAATGACATACCGTTGGAAAGGTCTTGGGGAGACCTATCTACGCTGAAAGTTTCATGGGGCTGAGTTGAAAGACCACGGAGATATTAGGTGATGATGGTCCAATTCGGGGACCAATTCGCAGGAAATGGCACTTGACCAAAACCACCCTTGAAAGGTGAATACCGGCTGACCGGTGAGAGATAGCGACTTGGCGTAGAATATTCATACGTTTGGCAGGTAAAGACGCAACTTTCATTGTATGGGAGCAACCCGATCAGGGTGCTCCAAGTCGGTCGTTTGGTCGGTTTATGATTTGGGCCGACCATGTGCTGTACCAGGTAGAGGTACCTTTCATGAATTATAACTCGGTCAGTTTGCCACCGAGTGACAAGTTGCGTTGTGTTTTGGAATGATCTTAAGTGGGACTATCAAGGAAAAATAAAAATAGAAAATCAGCTTGTCCATGGCCGAAGCTATTAGTGAATCATATAGCAAAATGGGTCCGAAAACGAATGAAATGGGACTTGGACCAAGAATAACGGCAAGTTGGAGAAGAGATAGCAAGTTGGCGTAGAACAATTATAAACTGTGCATGGTATGACCAACAAAAAAGTATATGTGGCCCAGGCGGTAGCTGGCCTCCAAAGTGGAGATATGGGTGATTCATGGTTTGCACCCAAGTATGGCAAAAACTGGTAGAGGTACCTTTCATGAATTATAACTCAGGCTGTATGGCACTTAGCGGGACGCTTGACTCTGGTGTGGAATAGTCCTGAGTGGGACTATCAAGGAAAAATACGAACAAAAAATAACCATGTCCACGGACGAAGGTATTAGCGAAACTTAGAGCGAAATTGCGACCAAGTCGCTGGAAATGGCCCTTGAACCAAGTATACCGTCAAGGCGGTACGAGATAGCGAGTTGACGTAGAACATTTATAAGTTTGCCTTTACGAGACGAAAGTTTAGTTATATGGGGCCAACCCGCCCAGGGTTGTCCAAGTCGGTCATATGGCTGATCGAAATTTTCGACCAAGTACTGAGAAAACAGGGTAAGGTACCAAGTACCTCAAATAACTTCGGCTGTAGATGTCCGAGCGAAGCAAACGGCATAGCGTTGGAAAGGTCTTGAAGTGCTCTAAACACCCTGAAAGTATGAGAACGCTATCTGGAAAACTCGTGGAGATATTAGCGAAACATAGGGCCCAAAAGATACCAAGTCGCAGGAAATGGGCCCTCCAAGAACACCCTAAAATCCCAATTACGGCTACGTTGCAGGCCAGCTAGCGAAGTGAAATGTTCTAGACATAACTAGAACACGTTGATGCGCAACTTTTTGAATAAGAACTTTTTTCGATATCTGGCCCCCAAAGGGGGGATATGGGCGATCCAAGGATTTTTCCAAGTTTCGGTACTTTTTACGGTATCGCTCATAGCTCCGGCTGTATGCAAGCAAATGGCAACCTAAGACATGATTTGGAAAGGATAAGAGTAGTACTAACTTACGATAGAACACAGCGAAGCGCTATCGGTTCATGGCAAGGCCGATATAAGCAGTCAAAAATGCAAAATGTTGACAAAATGAACAAAAATTACCTTGGTACGCGAATAGCGGCCAGGGATGAAGAGGTACGAAGGTGGTGGGGAATAATTAAAATTAGGAATTGGTACGATCTATAAGTTTGCCGAAGACCGCAAAGCGCTCAGACCCATAGAAAGTGGCCATTTGGGCCGAACAGTGCGTGCAAAGAGGTGAAAAAGCAAAAATTGCACTTTGGGGGGCGATTTGCGGGGGGAAGGAGGGGTCGGAGGGGTAAATGTCTCATGGCCAAAAAGTCTTATCTCATCAAGATCTAAAACATTGCCGAAGACCGCAAAGCGCTAGCTCGCAATCGAAAAATCGCGATTTTGAAAATTTTCTAAGTGTTGGGCCCCCTAAGGAAAAGTAACAAAAATCACCTTTGGCCCCAATTTTGAGCATGAAGGAGTCGTTTCCGAGGCATGGTGTCTTCGGCAAAAAGTTTCATCTACTCGAGTACTTACGACTAGTCAAATAAAAAATTGAGAAACACAAACGGTATGGCTATGCCGAAGCTCGATACACCCGAAAAAATCAAAAAAAAGTCGAAAATGTCGAAAAATGAGAAAACCCTATATTCGTACTCTACTCGAGCCCTAAATATTGAAAAGTGAAACCCGCGATCGATTTGGAACAAAAAATTGACCTAGGCAAAGTTGTATGACGGTTTGCACCTTTGAAAAATCTGGTAAGTGTATTTTAGACAGACTTGAAAAAAGTCGCCCCGAGTCCCCTTACGTTGAAAATCCGAAAAAGTCGAAATTGTTGAAAATGTTAAAAAGCCTCTTTTGGTGGTCCATGGCACCACTAGATATTGAAAAGTGAGGTCCGCGGCCAATCCGGAAGAAAAAGTTAGCTAGGCAAACTTGTATGTCGGTCGATACAAAAAACGGCTCGGTGAGTGTATTTTCGACAGGCTTCAAAAAACAATCCTTTCTCCATACAATTTCAATCGATTTTTAAAATTTCGAGATAGCGCTTTGGTGTCTTCGGCAATAATGTAGAAATCGGGTTTTTAAACACATTTTACTTTTGGGTTTTTTTCGATCCGTCGCTTGGTTCGCCCGCAATCGCGAGAAAACGAAAAAACACGTTTACAAAATTCCGGACGAATTTTGTGAACGCCGTCCATACATTTTCGATCGATTTTTAAAATTTCGAGATAGCGCTTTGGTGTCTTCGGCAATAATGTAGAAATCGGGTTTTTAAACACATTTTACTTTTGGGTTTTTTTCGATCCGTCGCTTGGTTCGCCCGCAATCGCGAGAAAACGAAAAAACACGTTTACAAAATTCCGGACGAATTTTGTGAACGCCGTCCATACATTTTCGATCGATTTTTAAAATTTCGAGATAGCGCTTTGGTGTCTTCGGCAATAATGTAGAAATCGGGTTTTTAAACACATTTTACTTTTGGGTTTTTTTCGATCCGTCGCTTGGTTCGCCCGCAATCGCGAGAAAACGAAAAAACACGTTTACAAAATTCCGGACGAATTTTGTGATCGCCGTCCATACATTTTCGATCGATTTTAAAAATTTCGAGATAGCGCTTTGGTGTCTTCGGCAATAATGTAGAAATCGGGTTTTTAAACACATTTTAATTTTGAGTTTTTTTCGATCCGACGCATAGTTCGCGCGCAATCGAGAGAAAACGGAAAAACACGTTTACAAAATTCCGGACGAATTTTGTGAACGCCGTCCATACATTTTCGATCGATTTTTAAAATTTCGAGATAGCGCTTTGGTGTCTTCGGCAATAATGTAGAAATCGGGTTTTTAAACACATTTTACTTTTGGGTTTTTTTCGATCCGTCGCTTGGTTCGCCCGCAATCGCGAGAAAACGAAAAAACACGTTTACAAAATTCCGGACGAATTTTGTGAACGCCGTCCATACATTTTCGATCGATTTTAAAAATTTCGAGATAGCGCTTTGGTGTCTTCGGCAATAATGTAGAAATCGGGTTTTTAAACATATTTTACTTTTGGGTTTTTTTCGATCCGACGCTTAGTTCGCCCGCAATTGAGAGAAAACGGAAAAACACGTTTACAAAATTCGTCCGGAATTTTGTGATCGCCGTCCATACATTTTCGATCGATTTTAAAAATTTCGAGATAGCGCTTTGGTGTCTTCGGCAATAATGTAGAAATCGGGTTTTTAAACACATTTTACTTTTGGGATTTTTTCGATCCGTCGCTTGGTTCGCCCGCAATCGCGAGAAAACGAAAAAACACGTTTACAAAATTCGTCCGGAATTTTGTGATCGCCGTCCATACATTTTCGATCGATTTTTAAAATTTCGAGATAGCGCTTTGGTATCTTCGGCAATAATGTAGAAATCGGGTTTTTAAACACATTTTACTTTTGGGTTTTTTTCGATCCGACGCTTTGTTCGCCCGCAATCGCGAGAAAACGAAAAAACACGTTTACAAAATTCGTCCGGAATTTTGTGATCGCCGTCCATACATTTTCGATCGAATTTTAAAATTTCGAGATAGCGCTTTGGTGTCTTCGGCAATAATGTAGAAATCGGGTTTTTAAACACATTTTACTTTTGGGTTTTTTTCGATCCGTCGCTTGGTTCGCCCGCAATCGCGAGAAAACGAAAAAACACGTTTACAAAATTCCGGACGAATTTTGTGAACGCCGTCCATACATTTTCGATCGATTTTTAAAATTTCGAGATAGCGCTTTGGTGTCTTCGGCAATAATGTAGAAATCGGGTTTTTAAACACATTTTACTTTTGGGTTTTTTTCGATCCGACGCATAGTTCGCGCGCAATCGAGAGAAAACGAAATAACACGTTTACAAAATTCGTCCGGAATTTTGTGATCGCCGTCCATACATTTTCGATCGATTTTTAAAATTTCGAGATAGCGCTTTGGTGTCTTCGGCAATAACGTAGAAATCGGGTTTTTAAACACATTTTACTTTTGGGTTTTTTTCGATCCGTCGCTTGGTTCGCCCGCAATCGCGAGAAAACGAAAAAACACGTTTACAAAATTCCGGACGAATTTTGTGAACGCCGTCCATACATTTTCGATCGATTTTTAAAATTTCGAGATAGCGCTTTAGTGTCTTCGGCAATAATGTAGAAATCGGGTTTTTAAACACATTTTACTTTTGGGTTTTTTTCGATCCGACGCTTAGTTCGCCCGCAATTGAGAGAAAACGGAAAAAAACGTTTACAAAATTCTGGACGAATTTTGTGAACGCCGTCCATACATTTACAATCGATTTTAAAAATTTCGAGATAGCGCTTTGGTGTCTTCGGCAATAATGTAGAAATCGGGTTTTTAAACACATTTTACTTTTGGGTTTTTTTCGATCCGTCGCTTGGTTCGCCCGCAATCGCGAGAAAACGAAAAAACACGTTTACAAAATTCTGGACGAATTTTGTGAACGCCGTCCATACATTTTCGATCGATTTTTAAAATTTCGAGATAGCGCTTTGGTGTCTTCGGCAATAATGTAGAAATCGGGTTTTTAAACACATTTTACTTTTGGGTTTTTTTCGATCCGTCGCTTGGTTCGCCCGCAATCGCGAGAAAACGAAAAAACACGTTTACAAAATTCCGGACGAATTTTGTGAACGCCGTCCATACATTTTCGATCGATTTTTAAAATTTCGAGATAGCGCTTTGGTGTCTTCGGCAATAATGTAGAAATCGGGTTTTTAAACACATTTTACTTTTGGGTTTTTTTCGATCCGTCGCTTGGTTCGCCCGCAATCGCGAGAAAACGAAAAAACACGTTTACAAAATTCGTCCGGAATTTTGTGATCGCCGTCCATACATTTTCGATCGATTTTTAAAATTTCGAGATAGCGCTTTGGTGTCTTCGGCAATAATGTAGAAATCGGGTTTTTAAACACATTTTACTTTTGGGTTTTTTTCGATCCGACGCTTAGTTCGCCCGCAATTGAGAGAAAACGGAAAAACACGTTTACAAAATTCCGGACGAATTTTGTGATCGCCGTCCATACATTTTCGATCGATTTTTAAAATTTCGAGATAGCGCTTTGGTGTCTTCGGCAATAATGTAGAAATCGGGTTTTTAAACACATTTTACTTTTGGGTTTTTTTCGATCCGACGCATAGTTCGCGCGCAATCGAGAGAAAACGGAAAAATACGTTTACAAAATTCCGGACGAATTTTGTGATCGCCGTCCATACATTTTCGATCGATTTTTAAAATTTCGAGATAGCGCTTTGGTGTCTTCGGCAATAATGTAGAAATCGGGTTTTTAAACACATTTTACTTTTGGGTTTTTTTCGATCCGACGCTTAGTTCGCCCGCAATTGAGAGAAAACGGAAAAACACGTTTACAAAATTCTGGACGAATTTTGTGAACGCCGTCCATACATTTTCGATCGATTTTTAAAATTTCGAGATAGCGCTTTGGTGTCTTCGGCAATAATGTAGAAATCGGGTTTTTAAACACATTTTACTTTTGGGTTTTTTTCGATCCGACGCTTAGTTCGCCCGCAATTGAGAGAAAACGGAAAAACACGTTTACAAAATTCTGGACGAATTTTGTGAACGCCGTCCATACATTTTCGATCGATTTTTAAAATTTCGAGATAGCGCTTTGGTGTCTTCGGCAATAATGTAGAAATCGGGTTTTTAAACACATTTTACTTTTGGGTTTTTTTCGATCCGTCGCTTAGTTCGCCCGCAATTGAGAGAAAACGGAAAAACACGTTTACAAAATTCGTCCGGAATTGTGTGAACGCTCTCCATACATTTTCACCTTTGGGTCGTGAATACCGGCTGACCGATAAGAGATAGCGACTTGTCGTAGAATATTTGTATGTTGGACGTTGAAAGACGCAACTTTCATTATATGGGAGCAACCCGGTCAGGGTGCTCCAAGTCGGTCGTTTGGTCGGTTTACGGTTTGGGCCGACCATGTGCTGTACCAGGTTGAGGTACTTTTCATGAATTATAACTCGGTCAGTTTGCCACCGACCGACAAGTCACGGTGTGATTTAGAATGGTCTTGATTGGAACTATTACGGAAAAATACGAATAGAAAATCAGCATGTTGGTGGGCGAAGCTATTAGTGAAACATAGAGCAACAAGGGTCCAAAATCGAATGAAATGAGACTTGGACCAAGAATAACCGCAAGTTGTAGACGAGGTAGCAAGTTGGCGTAGAATATTTATAAACTGTGCATAATATGACCAACAAAAAAGTATATGAGGACAAGGCGGTAGCTGGCCTCCAAAGTGGAGATATGGGCGATCCAAAAATTTGTACCCAAGTACGAACAAGTATGGAAAAAACAGGGTAAGGTACCAAGTACCATTAATAACTTCGGCTGTAGATGGCCTAGCGAGGCAAAGCGCATATCGTTGGAAAGGTCTTGGGGAGACCTATCTATACTGAAAGTTTCATGACGCTGAATTGAAAGATCACGGAGATATTAGGTGATGATGGTCCAATTCGGGGACCAAGTCGCAGGAAATGGCACTTGACCAAAACCACCCTTGAAAGGTAAATACCAGCTGAACGGTAAGAGATAGCGACTTGTCGTAGAATATTCATACGTTGGGCGGGTATAGATGCAAATTTTATTATATGGGAGCAACCCGATCAGGGTGCTCCAAGTCGGTCGTTTGGTCGGTTTATGGTTTGGGCCGACCATGTGCTGTACCAGGTTGAGGTACCTTTCATGAATTATAACTCGGTCAGTTTACCACCGAGCGACAAGTCACGATATGATTTGGAATGGTCTTGAAAGGAACTATTACGGAAAAATACGAATAGGAAATCAGCATGTTGGTGGGCGAAGCTATTAGTGAAACATTGAGCAACAAGGGTCCAAAAACGAATGAAATGGGACTTGAACCAAGAATAACGGCAAGTTGGAGACGAGGTAGCAAGTTGGCGTAGAATATTTATAAATTGTGCATAACATAACCAACAAAAAAGTATATGGGGACAAGGCGGTAGCTGGCCCCCAAAGTGGAGATATGGGTGATTCATGTTTTGCACCCAAGTACGAACAAGTATGGTGAAAACAGGGTAAGGTACCAAGTACCATGAATAACTTCGGCTGTAGATGGCCTAGCGAGACAATTGGCATATCGTTGGAAAGGTCTTGGGGAGACCTATCTACCCTGAAAGTTTTATGAGGCTGAATTGAAAGACCACGGAGATATTAGGTGATGATGGTCCAATTCGGGGACCAAGTCGCAGGAAATGGCACTTGACCAAAATCACCCTTGAAAGGTGATTACCGGCTGACCGATAAGAGATAGCGACTTGTCGTAGAATATTTATATGTTGGACGTTGGAAGACGCAACTTTCATTATATGGGGGCAACCCAGTCAGGGTGCTCCAAGTCGGTCGTTTGGTCGGTTTATGTTTTGGGCCGACCATGTGCTGTACCAGGTAGAGGTACCTTTCATGAATTATAACTCGGTCAGTTTGCCACCGAGCGACAAGTTGCGTTGTGTTTTGGAATGATCTTAAGTGGGACTATCAAGGAAAAATACAAATAAAAAATCAGCTTGTCAATGGCCGAAGCTATTAGTGAGACATATAGCAAAATGGGTCCGAAAACGAATGAAATGGGACTTGAACCAAGAATAGCGGCAAGTTGGAGAAGAGATAGCAAGTTGGCGTAGAACAATTATATTTGGTGCATGGTATGACCAACAAAAAAGTATATGAGGCCAAGGTGCTGGCTGGCCTCCAAAGTGGAGATATGGGCGATCCAAAGTTTGTACCCAAGTACGAACAAGTATGGAAAAAACAGGGTAAGGTACCAAGTACCATTAATAACTTCGGCTGTAGATGGCCGAGCAAGACAAACGGCATACCGTTGGAAAGGTCTTGGGGAGACCTATCTACCCTGCAAGTTTCATGAGGCTGAGTTGAAAGACCACGGAGATATTAGGTGATGATGGTCCAATTCGGGGACCAAGTCGCAGGAAATGGCACTTGACCAAAATCACCCTTGAAAGATGAATACCGGCTGACCGGTAAGAGATAGCGACTTGTCGTAGAATATTTATATGTTGGACGTTGGAAGACGCAACTTTCATTATATGGGAGCAACCCGGTCAGGGTGCTCCAAGTCGGTCGTTTGGTCGGTTTATGATTTGGGCCGACCATGTGCTGTACCAGGTAGAGGTACCTTTCATGAATTATAAATCGGTCAGTTTGCCACCGACCGACAAGTCACGGTGTGATTTGGAATGGTCTTGAGTGGAACTATTACGGAAAAATACGAATAGAAAATCAGCATGTTGGTGGGCGAAGCTATTAGTGAAACATAGAGCAACAAGGGTCCAAAAACGAATGAAATGAGACTTGGACCAAGAATAACGGCAAGTTGGAGACGAGTTAGCAAGTTGGCGTAGAATATTTATAAACTGTGCATAATATGACCAACAAAAAAGTATATGAGGCCAAGGTGCTTGCTGGCCTCCAAAGTGGAGATATGGGCGATCCAAAGTTTGTACCCAAGTACGAACAAGTATGGAAAAAACAGGGTAAGGTACCAAGTACCATTAATAACTTCGGCTGTAGATGGCCGAGCAAGACAAACGGCATACCGTTGGAAAGGTCTTGGGGAGACCTATCAACCCTGAAAGTTTCATGAGGCTGAGTGGAAAGACCACGGAGATATTAGGTGATGATGGTCCAATTCGGGGACCAAGTCGCAGGAAATGGCACTTGACCAAAATCACCCTTGAAAGATGAATACCGGCTGACCGATAAGAGATAGCGACTTGTCGTAGAATATTTATATGTTGGACGTTGGAAGACGCAACTTTCATTATATGGGAGCAACCCGGTCAGGGTGCTCCAAGTCGGTCGTTTGGTCGGTTTATGATTTGGGCCGACCATGTGCTGTACCAGGTAGAGGTACCTTTCATGAATTATAACTCGGTCAGTTTGCCACCGAGCGACGAGTTGCGGGGTGTTCTGGAATGGTTTTGAGTGGAACTATCAAGGAAAAATAAAAATAGAAAATCAGCTTGTCCATGGCCGAAGCTATTAGTGAATCATATAGCAAAATGGGTCCAAAAACGAACGAAATGGGACTTGTACCAAGAATAACGGCAAGTTGGAGAAGAGATAGCAAGTTGGCGTAGAACAATTATAAACTGTGCATGGTATGACCAACAAAAAAGTATATGTGGCCCAGGCGGTAGCTGGCCTCCAAAGTGGAGATATGGGTGATTCATGGCTTGCACCCAAGTATGGCAAAAACTGGTAGAGGTACCTTTCATGAATTATAACTCAGGCTGTATGGCACTTAGCGGGACGCTTGACTCTGGTATGGAATAGTCCTGAGTGGGACTATCAAGGAAAAATACGAACAAAAAATAACCATGTCCACGGACGAAGGTATTAGCGAAACTTAGAGCGAAATTGCGACCAAAACGCTGGAAATGGCCCTTGAACCAAGTATACCGTCAAGGCGGTACGAGATAGCGAGTTGACGTAGAACATTTATAAGTTTGCCTTTACGAGACAAAAGTTTAGTTATATGGGGTCAACCCGCCCAGGGTTGTCCAAGTCGGTCATATGGCTGATCGAAATTTTCGACCAAGTACTGAGAAAACAGGGTAAGGTACCAAGTACCTCGAATAACTTCGGCTGTAGATGTCCGAGCGAAGCAAACGGCATAGCGTTGGAAAGGTCTTGAAGTGCTCTAAACACCCTGAAAGTATGAGAACGCTATCTGGAAAACTCGTGGAGATATTAGCGAAACATAGGGCCCAAAAGATACCAAGTCGCAGGAAATGGGCCCTCCAAGAACACCCCAAAATCCCAATTACGGCTACGTTGCAGGCCAGCTAGCGAAGTGAAATGTTCTAGACATAACTAGAACACGTTGATGCGCAACTTTTTGAATCAGAACTTTTTTCGATATCTGGCCCCCAAAGGGGGGATATGGGCGATCCAACGATTTTTCCAAGTTTCGGTACTTTTTACGGTATCGCTCATAGCTCCGGCTGTATGCAAGCAAATGGCAATCTAAGACATGATTTGGAAAGGTATTGAGTAGTACTAACTTACGTTAGAACACAGCGAAGCGCTATCGGTTCATGGCAAGGCCGATATAAGCAGTCAAAAATGAAAAATGTTGACAAAATGAACAAAAATTACCTTGGTACGCGAATAGTGGCCAGGGATGAAGAGGTACGAAGGTGGTGGGGAATAATTATAATTAGGAATTGGTACGATCTATAAGTTTGCCGAAGACCGCAAAGCGCTCAGACCCATAGAAAGTGGCCATTTGGGCCGAACAGTGCGTGCAAAGAGGTGAAAAAGCAAAAATTGCCCTTTGTGGGGCGATTTGCGGGGGGAAGGAGGGGTCGGAGGGGTAAATGTCTCATGGCCAAAAAGTCTTATCTCATCAAGATCTAAAACATTGCCGAAGACCGCAAAGCGCTAGCTCGCAATCGAAAAATCGCGATTTTGAAAATTTTTTAAGTGTTGGGCCCCCTAAGGAAAGGTAACAAAAATCACCTTTGGTCCCAATTTTGAGCATGAAGGAGTCGTTTCCGAGGCATGGTGTCTTCGGCAAAAAGTTTCATCTACTCGAGTACTTACGACTAGTCAAATAAAAAATTGAGAAACACAAACGGTATGGCTATGCCGAAGCTCGATACACCCGAAAAAATCCCAAAAAAGTCGAAAATGTCGAAAAATGAGAAAACCCTATATTCGTACTCTACTCGAGCCCTAAATATTGAAAAGTGAAACCCGCGATCGATTTGGAACAAAAAATTGACCTAGGCAAAGTTGTATGACGGTCTGCACCTTTGAAAAATCTGGTAAGTGTATTTTAGACAGACTCGAAAAAAGTCGCCCCGAGTCCCCTTACGTTGAAAATCCGAAAAAGTCGAAATTGTTGAAAATGTTAAAAAGCCTCTTTTGGTGGTCCATGGCACCACTAGATATTGAAAAGTGAGGTCCGCGGCCAATCCGGAAGAAAAAGTTAGCTAGGCAAACTTGTTTGTCGGTCGATACAAAAAACGGCTCGGTGAGTGTATTTTCGACAGGCTTCAAAAAACAATCCTTTCTCCATACAATTTCAATTGATTTTAAAAATTTCGAGATAGCGCTTTGGTGTCTTCGGCAATAATGTAGAAATCGGGTTTTTAAACACATTTTACTTTTGGGTTTTTTTCGATCCGACGCATAGTTCGCGCGCAATCGAGAGAAAACGGAAAAACACGTTTACAAAATTCTGGACGAATTTTGTGAACGCCGTCCATACATTTTCGATCGATTTTTAAAATTTCGAGATAGCGCTTTGGTGTCTTCGGCAATAATGTAGAAATCGGGTTTTTAAACACATTTTACTTTTGGGTTTTTTTCGATCCGACGCATAGTTCGCGCGCAATCGAGAGAAAACGGAAAAACACGTTTACAAAATTCCGGACGAATTTTGTGAACGCCGTCCATACATTTTCGATCGATTTTTAAAATTTCGAGATAGCGCTTTGGTGTCTTCGGCAATAATGTAGAAATCGGGTTTTTAAACACATTTTACTTTTGGGTTTTTTTCGATCCGTCGCTTGGTTCGCCCGCAATCGCGAGAAAACGAAAAAACACGTTTACAAAATTCCGGACGAATTTTGTGAACGCCGTCCATACATTTTCGATCGATTTTTAAAATTTCGAGATAGCGCTTTGGTGTCTTCGGCAATAATGTAGAAATCGGGTTTTTAAACACATTTTACTTTTGGGTTTTTTTCGATCCGACGCTTAGTTCGCCCGCAATTGAGAGAAAACGGAAAAACACGTTTACAAAATTCGTCCGGAATTGTGTGAACGCTCTCCATACATTTTCACCTTTGGGTCGTGAATACCGGCTGACCGATAAGAGATAGCGACTTGTCGTAGAATATTTATATGTTGGACGTTGAAAGACGCAACTTTCATTATATGGGAGCAACCCGGTCAGGGTGCTCCAAGTCGGTCGTTTGGTCGGTTTACGGTTTGGGCCGACCATGTGCTGTACCAGGTTGAGGTACTTTTCATGAATTATAACTCGGTCAGTTTGCCTCCGAGCGACAATCTACGGTGTGATTTGGAATGGTCCTGAGTGGGACTATCAAGGAAAAATACGCAAAGAAATTCAGCATGTTGGTGGGCGAAGCTATTAGCGAAACATGGAGCAACAAGGGTCCAAAAACGAATGAAATGGGACTTGGACCAAGAATAACGGCAAGTTGGAGACGAGTTAGCAAGTTGGCGTAGAACAATTATATTTGGTGCATGGTATGACCAACAAAAAAAAAAATGCGGCCAAGGTGCTGGCTGGCCTCCAAAGTGGAGATATGGGCGATCCAAAGTTTGTACCCAAGTACGAGCAAGTATGGATAAAACAGGGTAAGGTACCAAGTACCATTAATAACTTCGGCTGTAGATGGCCGAGCAAGACAAACGGCATACCGTTGGAAAGGTCTTGGGGAGACCTATCTACCCTGAAAGTTTCATGAGGCTGAGTTGAAAGACCACGGAGATATTAGGTGATGATGGTCCAATTCGGGGACCAAGTCGCAGGAAATGGCACTTGACCAAAATCACCCTTGAAAGATGAATACCGGCTGACCGGTAAGAGATAGCGACTTGTCGTAGAATATTTATATGTTGGACGTTGGAAGACGCAACTTTCATTATATGGGAGCAACCCGGTCTGGGTGCTCCAAGTCGGTCGTTTGGTCGGTTTATGATTTGGGCCGACCATGTGCTGTACCAGGTAGAGGTACCTTTCATGAATTATAACTCGGTCAGTTTGCCACCGACCGACAAGTCACGGTGTGATTTAGAATGGTCTTGATTGGAACTATTACGGAAAAATACGAATAGAAAATCAGCATGTTGGTGGGCGAAGCTATTAGTGAAACATAGAGCAACAAGGGTCCAAAAACGAATGAAATGAGACTTGGACCAAGAATAACCGCAAGTTGTAGACGAGGTAGCAAGTTGGCGTAGAATATTTATAAACTGTGCATAATATGACCAACAAAAAAGTATATGGGGACAAGGCGGTAGCTGGCCTCCAAAGTGGAGATATGGGTGATTCATGTTTTGCACCCAAGTACGAACAAGTATGGAAGAAACAGGGTAAGGTACCAAGTACCATGAATAACTTCGGCTGTAGATGGCCTAGCGAGACAATTGGTATATCGTTGGAAAGGTCTTGGGGAGACCTATCTACCCTGAAAGTTTCATGAGGCTGAATTGAAAGACCACGGAGATATTAGGTGATGATGGTCCAATTCGGGGACCAAGTCGCAGGAAATGGCACTTGACCAAAATCACCTTTGAAAGGTGAATACCAGCTGACCGGTGAGAGATAGCGACTTGGCGTAGAATATTCATACGTTTGGCAGGTAAAGACGCAACTTTCATTATATGGGAGCAACCCGGTCAGGGTGCTCCAAGTCGGTCGTTTGGTCGGTTTATGATTTGGGCCGACCATGTGCTGTACCAGGTAGAGGTACCTTTCATGAATTATAACTCGGTCAGTTTGCCACCGAGCGACAAGTTGCGGTGTGATTTAGAATGGTCTTGATTGGAACTATTACGGAAAAATACGAATAGAAAATCAGCGTGTTGGTGGGCGAAGCTATTAGTGAAACATAGAGCAACAAGGGTCCAAAAACGAATGAAATGGGACTTGAACCAAGAATAACGGCAAGTTGGAGACGAGGTAGCAAGTTGGCGTAGAATATTTATAAACTGTGCATTATATGGCTAACAAAAAAGTATATGGGGACAAGGCGGTAGCTGGCCCCCAAAGTGGAGATATGGGTGATTCATGTTTTGCACCCAAGTACGAACAAGTATGGTGAAAACAGGGTAAGGTACCAAGTACCATGAATAACTTCGGCTGTCGATGGCCGAGCGAGGCAAAGCGCATATCGTTGGAAAGGTCTTGGGGAGACCTATCTACCCTGAAAGTTTCATGAGGCTGAGTTGAAAGACCACGGAGATATTAGGTGATGATGGTCCAATTCGGGGACCAAGTCGCAGGAAATGGCACTTGACCAAAACCACCCTTGAAAGGTGATTACCGGCTGACCGGTAAGAGATAGCGACTTGGCGTAGAATATTCATACGTTGGGCGGGTCGATACGCAACTTTCCTTATATGGAAGCAACCCGGTCAGGGTGCTCCAAGTCGGTCGTTTGGTCGGTTTATGGTTTGGGCCGACCACGTGGTGTACCAGGTTGAGGTACCTTTCATGAATTATAACTCGGTCAGTTTGCCACCGAGCGACAAGTTGCGGTGTGTTTTGGAATGGTCCTGAGTGGAACTATTAAGGAAAAATACGAACAGAAAATCAGCATGTTGGTGGGCGAAGCTATTAGTGAAACATAGAGCAACAAGGGTCCAAAAACGAATGAAATGGGACTTGAACCAAGAATAACGGCAAGTTGGAGACGAGGTAGCAAGTTGGCGTAGAATATTTATAAACTGTGCATTATATGGCTAACAAAAAAGTATATGGGGACAAGGCGGTAGCTGGCCCCCAAAGTGGAGATATGGGTGATTCATGTTTTGCACCCAAGTACGAACAAGTATGGTGAAAACAGGGTAAGGTACCAAGTACCATGAATAACTTCGGCTGTGGATGGCCTAGCGAGGCAAATCACATACCGTTGGAAAGGTCTTGGGGAGACCTATCTACCCTGAAAGTTTCATGAGGCTGAGTTGAAAGACCACGGAGATATTAGGTGATGATGGTCCAATTCGGGGACCAATTCGCAGGAAATGGCACTTGACCAAAATCACCTTTGAAAGGTGAATACCGGCTGAACGGTAAGAGATAGCGACTTGGCGTAGAATATTCATACGTTTGGCAGGTAAAGACGCAACTTTCATTATACAGGAGCAACCCGGTCAGGGTGCTCCAAGTCGGTCGTTTGGTCGGTTTATGGTTTGGGCCGACCACGTGGTGTACCAAGGTGAGGTACCTTTCATGAATTATAACTCGGTCAGTTTGCCACCGAGCGACAAGTTGCAGTGTGTTTTGGAATGGTCTCAAGAGGGACTATCAAGGAAAAATACGAATAGAAAATCAGCATGTTGGTGGGCGAATTTATTAGTGAAACATAGAGCAACAAAGGTCCAAAAACGAATGAAATGGGACTTGGACCAAGAATAGCGGCAAGTTGGAGACGAGGTAGCTAGTTGGCATAGAATATTTATAAACTGTGCATGATATGACCAACAAAAAAGTATATCGGGCCAAGGCGGTAGCTGGCCTCCAAAGTGGAGATATGGGTGATTCATGTTTTGCACCCAAGTGCGAACAAGTATGGTGAAAACAGGGTAAGGTACCTAGTACCATGAATAACTTCGGCTGTAGATGGCCTAGCGAGGCAAATGACATACCGTTGGAAAGGTCTCGGGGAGACCTATCTACCCTGAAAGATTCATGAGGCTGAATTGAAAGACCACGGAGATATTAGGAGATGATGGTCCAATTCGGGGACCAAGTCGCAGGAAATAGCACTTGACCAAAATCACCCTTGAAAGGTGAATACCGGCTGACCGGTAAGAGATAGCGACTTGTCGTTGAATATTTATATGTTGGACGTTGGAAGACGCAACTTTCATTATATGGGAGCAACCCGGTCACGGTGCTCCAAGTCGATCGTTTGGTCGGTTTATGGTTTGGGCCGACCACGTGCTGTACCAGGTAGAGGTACCTTTCATGAATTATAACTCGGTCAGTTTGCCACCGAGCGACAAGTTGCGTTGTGTTTTGGAATGATCTTAAGTGGGACTATCAAGAAAAAATACAAATAAAAAATCAGCTTGTCAATGGCCGAAGCTATTAGTGAAACATATAGCAAAATGGGTCCGAAAACGAATGAAATGGGACTTGGACCAAGAATAACTGCAAGTTGGAGAAGAGATAGCAAGTTGGCGTAGAACAATTCTATTTGGTGCATGGTATGACCAACAAAAAAGTGTATGAGGCCAAGGTGCTGGCTGGCCTCCAAAGTGGAGATATGGGCGATCCAAAGTTTGTACCCAAGTACGAACAAGTATGGAAAAAACAGGGTAAGGTACCAAGTACCATTAATAACTTCGGCTGTAGATGGCCGAGCAAGACAAACGGCATACCGTTGGAAAGGTCTTGGGGAGACCTATCTACCCTGAAAGTTTCATGACGCTGAATTGAAAGATCACGGAGATATTAGGTGATGATGGTCCAATTCGGGGACCAAGTCGCAGGAAATGGCACTTGACCAAAACCACCCTTGAAAGGTGAATACCGGCTTACCGGTAAGAGATAGCGACTTGGCGTAGAATATTCATACGTTGGGCGGGTCGAGACGCAACTTTCATTATATGGAAGCAACCCGGTCAGGGTGCTCCAAGTCGGTCGTTTGGTCGGTTTATGGTTTGAGCCGACCACGTGGTGTACCAAGGTGAGGTACATTTCATGAATTATAACTCGGTCAGTTTGCCACCGAGCGACAAGTTGCGGTGTGTTTTAGAATGTTACTGAGTGGAACTATAAAGGAAAAATACGAACAGAAAATCAGCATGTTGGTGGGCGAAGCTATTAGTGAAACATAGAGCAACAAGGGTCCAAAAACGAATGAAATGGGACTTGGACCAAGAATAGCGGCAAGTTGGAGACGAGGTAGCAAGTTGGCGTAGAATATTTATAAACTGTGCATGATATGGCCAACAAAAAAGTATATGGGGACAAGGCGGTAGCTGGCCTCCAAAGTGGAGATATGGGTGATTCATGTTTTGCACCCAAGTACGAACAAGTATGGTGAAAACAGGGTAAGGTACCAAGTACCATGAATAACTTCGGCTGTAGATGGCCTAGCGAGACAATTGGCATATCGTTGGAAAGGTATTGGGGAGACCTATCTACCCTGAAAGTTTCATGAGGCTGAGTTGAAAGACCACGGAGATATTAGGTGATGATGGTCCAATTCGGGGACCAAGTCGCAGGAAATGGCACATGACCAAAATCACCCTTGAAAGGTGATTACCGGCTGAACGGTAAGAGATAGCGGCTTGGCGTAGAATATTCATACGTTTGGCGGGTAAAGACGCAACTTTCATTATATGGGAGCAACCCGGTCAGGGTGCTCCAAGTCGGTCGTTTGGTCGGTTTATGGTTTGGGCCGACCATGTGCTGTAGCAGGTAGAGGTACTTTTCATGAATTATAACTCGGTCAGTTTGCCACCGAGCGACAAGTTGCGGGGTGTTTTGGAATGGTCTTGAGTGGGACTATCGAGGAAAAATACGAATAGAAAATTAGCTTGTCCATGGCCGAAGCTATTAGTGAAACATAGAGCAACAAGGGTCCAAAAACGAACGAAATGGGACTTGGACCAAGAATAACGGCAAGTTGGAGACGAGTTAGCAAGTTGGCGTAGAACAATTATATTTGGTTCATGGTATGACCAACAAAAAAATATATGAGGCCAAGGTGCTGGCTGGCCTCCAAAGTGGAGATATGGGCGATCCAAAGTTTGTACCCAAGTACGAACAAGTATGGAAAAAACAGGGTAAGGTACCAAGTACCATTAATAACTTCGGCTGTAGATGGCCGAGCAAGACAAACGGCATACCGTTGGAAAGGTCTTGGGGAGACCTATCTACCCTGAAAGTTTCATGAGGATGAGTTGAAAGACCACGGAGATATTAGGTGATGATGGTCCAATTCGGGGACCAAGTCGCAGGAAATGGCACTTGACCAAAATCACCTTTGAAAGGTGAATACCGGCTGACCGGTAAGAGATAGCGACTTGGCGTAGAATATTCATACGTTGGGTGGGTATAGACGCAAATTTCATTATATGGGAGCAACCCGATCAGGGTGCTCCAAGTCGGTCGTTTGGTCGGTTTATGATTTGGGCCGACCATGTGCTGTACCAGGTAGAGGTACCTTTCATGAATTATAACTCGGTCAGTTTGCCACCGAGCGACAAGCTGCGGTGTGTTTTGGAATGGTCTTGAGTGGGACTATCGAGGAAAAATACGAGTAGAAAATCAGCTTGTCCATGGCCGAAGCTATTAGTGAAACATAGAGCAACAAGGGTCCAAAAACGAATGAAATGGGACTTGGACCAAGAATAACTGCAAGTTGGAGAAGAGATAGCAAGTTGACGTAGAATATTTATATTTTGTGCATGGTATGACCAACAAAAAAGTATATGGGGCCAAGGTGCTGGCTGGCCTCCAAAGTGGAGATATGGGCGATCCAAAGTTTGTACCCAAGTACGAACAAGTATGGAAAAAACAGGGTAAGGTACCAAGTACCATTAATAACTTCGGCTGTAGATGGCCGAGCGAGGCAAACGGCTCACCGTTGGAAAGGTCTTGGGGAGACCTATCTACCCTGAAAGTTTCATGAGGCTGAGTTGAAAGACCACGGAGATATTAGGTGATGATGGTCCAATTCGGGGACCAATTCGCAGGAAATGGCACTTGACCAAAATCACCTTTGAAAGGTGAATACCGGCTGAACGGTAAGAGATAGCGACTTGGCGTAGAATATTCATACGTTTGGCAGGTAAAGACGCAACTTTCATTATACAGGAGCAACCCGGTCAGGGTGCTCCAAGTCGGTCGTTTGGTCGGTTTATGGTTTGGGCCGACCACGTGGTGTACCAAGGTGAGGTACCTTTCATGAATTATAACTCGGTCAGTTTGCCACCGAGCGACAAGTTGCAGTGTGTTTTGGAATGATCTCAAGAGGGACTATCAAGGAAAAATACGAATAGAAAATCAGCATGTTGGTGGGCGAAGCTATTAGTGAAACATAGAGCAACAAAGGTCCAAAAACGAATGAAATGGGACTTGGACCAAGAATAGCGGCAAGTTGGAGACGAGGTAGCTAGTTGGCATAGAATATTTATAAACTGTGCATGATATGACCAACCAAAAAGTATATGAGGCCAAGGTGCTGGCTGGCCTCCAAAGTGGAGATATGGGCGATCCAAAGTTTGTACCCAAGTACGAACAAGTATGGAAAAAACAGGGTAAGGTACCTAGTACCATTAATAACTTCGGCTGTAGATGGCCTAGCGAGGCAAACGGCATACCGTTGGAAAGGTCTTGGGGAGACCTATCTACCCTGAAAGATTCATGAGGCTGAATTGAAAGACCACGGAGATATTAGGAGATGATGGTCCAATTCGGGGACCAAGTCGCAGGAAATAGCACTTGACCAAAATCACCCTTGAAAGGTGAATACCGGCTGACCGGTAAGAGATAGCGACTTGTCGTAGAATATTTATATGTTGGACGTTGGAAGACGCAACTTTCATTATATGGGAGCAACCCGGTCACGGTGCTCCAAGTCGATCGTTTGGTCGGTTTATGGTTTGGGCCGACCACGTGCTGTACCAGGTAGAGGTACCTTTCATGAATTATAAATCGGTCAGTTTGCCACCGACCGACAAGTCACGGTGTGATTTAGAATGGTCTTGATTGGAACTATTACGGAAAAATACGAATAGAAAATCAGCATGTTGGTGGGCGAAGCTATTAGTGAAACATAGAGCAACAAGGGTCCAAAAACGAATGAAATGGGACTTGAACCAAGAATAACGGCAAGTTGGAGACGAGGTAGCAAGTTGGCGTAGAATATTTATAAACTGTGCATATAATGACCAACAAAAAAGTATATGGGGACAAGGCGGTAGCTGGCCCCCAAAGTGGAGATATGGGTGATTCATGTTTTGCACCCAAGTACGAACAAGTATGGTGAAAACAGGGTAAGGTACCAAGTACCATGAATAACTTCGGCTGTAGATGGCCTAGCGAGACAATTGGCATATCGTTGGAAAGGTCTTGGGGAGACCTATCTACCCTGAAAGTTTCATGAGGCTGAGTGGAAAGACCACGGAGATTTTAGGTGATGATGGTCCAATTCGGGGACCAAGTCGCAGGAAATGGCACTTGACCAAAATCACCCTTGAAAGGTGAATACCGGCTGAACGGTAAGAGATAGCGACTTGGCGTAGAATATTCATACGTTGGGCGGATGGAGACGCAACTTTCATTATATGGAAGCAACCCGGTCAGGGTGCTCCAAGTCGGTCGTTTGGTCGGTTTATGGTTTGAGCCGACCACGTGGTGTACCAAGGTGAGGTACATTTCATGAATTATAACTCGGTCAGTTTGCCACCGAGCGACAAGTTGCGGTGTGTTTTGGAATGTTACTGAGTGGAACTATAAAGGAAAAATACGAACAGAAAATCAGCATGTTGGTGGGCGAAGCTATTAGTGAAACATAGAGCAACAAGGGTTCAAAAACGAATGAAATGGGACTTGAACCAAGAATAACGGCAAGTTGGAGACGAGGTAGCAAGTTGGCGTAGAATATTTATAAACTGTGCATTATATGACCAACCAAAAAGTATATGAGGCCAAGGTGCTGGCTGGCCTCCAAAGTGGAGATATGGGCGATCCAAAGTTTGTACCCAAGTACGAACAAGTATGGAAAAAACAGGGTAAGGTACCAAGTACCATGAATAACTTCGGCTGTAGATGGCCTAGCGAGACAATTGGCATATCGTTGGAAAGGTCTTGGGGAGACCTATCTACCCTGAAAGTTTCATGAGGCTGAATTGAAAGACCACGGAGATATTAGGAGATGATGGTCCAATTCGGGGACCAAGTCGCAGGAAATAGCACTTGACCAAAATCACCCTTGAAAGGTGAATACCGGCTGACCGGTAAGAGATAGCGACTTGTCGTAGAATATTTATATGTTGGACGTTGGAAGACGCAACTTTCATTATATGGGAGCAACCCGGTCAGGGTGCTCCAAGTCGGTCGTTTGGTCGGTTTATGATTTGGGCCGACCATGTGCTGTACCAGGTAGAGGTACCTTTCATGAATTATAACTCGGTCAGTTTGCCACCGAGCGACAAGTTGCGTTGTGTTTTGGAATGATCTCAAGTGGGACTATCAAGGAAAAATACAAATAAAAAATCAGCTTGTCAATGGCCGAAGCTATTAGTGAAACATATAGCAAAATGGGTCCGAAAACGAATGAAATGGGACTTGGACCAAGAATAACTGCAAGTTGGAGAAGAGATAGCAAGTTGGCGTAGAACAATTATATTTGGTGCATTGTATGACCAACAAAAAAGTATACGAAGCCAAGGTGCTGGCTGGCCTCCAAAGTGGAGATATGGGCGATCCAAAGTTTGTACCCAAGTACGAATTAGTATGGAAAAAACAGGGTAAGGTACCAAGTACCATTAATAACTTCGGCTGTAGATGGCCCAGCAAGACAAACGGCATACCGTTGGAAAGGTCTTGGGGAGACCTATCTACCCTGAAAGTTTCATGAGGCTGAGTTGAAAGACCACGGAGATATTAGGTGATGATAGTCCAATTCGGGGACCAAGTCGCAGGAAATGGCACTTGACCAAAATCACCCTTGAAAGATGAATACCGGCTGACCGGTAAGAGATAGCGACTTGTCGTAGAATATTTATATGTTATACGTTAGAAGACGCAACTTTCATTATATGGGAGCAACCCGGTCAGGGTGCTCCAAGTCGGTCGTTTGGTCGGTTTATGTTTTGGGCCGACCATGTGCTGTACCAGGTTGAGGTACCTTTCATGAATTATAACTCGGTCAGTTTGTCTTCGAGCGACAATCTACGGTGTGATTTGGAATGGTTCTGAATGGGACTATCAAGGAAAAATACGCAAAGAAATTCAGCATGTTGGTGGGCGAAGCTATTAGCGAAACATGGAGCAACAAGGTTCCAAAAACGAATGAAATGGGACTTGGACCAAGAATAGCGGCAAGTTGGAGACGAGGTAGCAAGTTGGCGTAGAATATTTATAAACTGTGCATAATATGACCAACAAAAAAATATATGGGGCCAAGGCGCTGGCTGGCCTCCAAAAAGGTGATTTGGGCGATCCAAAGTTTGTACCCAAGTACGAACAAGTATGGAAAAAACAGGGTAAGGTACCAAGTACCATTAATAACTTCGGCTGTAGATGGCCGAGCAAGACAAACGGCATACCGTTGGAAAGGTCTTGGGGAGACCTATCTACCCTGAAAGTTTCATGAGGCTGAGTTGAAAGGCCACGGAGATATTAGGTGATGATGGTCCAATTCGGGGACCAAGTCGCAGGAAATGGCACTTGACCAAAATCACCCTTGAAAGATGAATACCGGCTGACCGGTAAGAGATAGCGACTTGTCGTAGAATATTTATATGTTGGACGTTGGAAGACGCAACTTTCATTATATGGGAGCAACCCGGTCTGGGTGCTCCAAGTCGGTCGTTTGGTCGGTTTATGATTTGGGCCGACCATGTGCTGTACCAGGTAGAGGTACCTTTCATGAATTATAACTCGGTCAGTTTGCCACCGACCGACAAGTCACGGTGTGATTTAGAATGGTCTTGATTGGAACTATTACGGAAAAATACGAATAGAAAATCAGCATGTTGGTGGGCGAAGCTATTAGTGAAACATAGAGCAACAAGGGTCCAAAAACGAATGAAATGAGACTTGGACCAAGAATAACCGCAAGTTGTAGACGAGGTAGCAAGTTGGCGTAGAATATTTATAAACTGTGCATAATATGACCAACAAAAAAGTATATGGGGACAAGGCGGTAGCTGGCCTCCAAAGTGGAGATATGGGTGATTCATGTTTTGCACCCAAGTACGAACAAGTATGGAAGAAACAGGGTAAGGTACCAAGTACCATGAATAACTTCGGCTGTAGATGGCCTAGCGAGACAATTGGTATATCGTTGGAAAGGTCTTGGGGAGACCTATCTACCCTGAAAGTTTCATGAGGCTGAATTGAAAGACCACGGAGATATTAGGTGATGATGGTCCAATTCGGGGACCAAGTCGCAGGAAATGGCACTTGACCAAAATCACCTTTGAAAGGTGAATACCAGCTGACCGGTGAGAGATAGCGACTTGGCGTAGAATATTCATACGTTTGGCAGGTAAAGACGCAACTTTCATTATATGGGAGCAACCCGGTCAGGGTGCTCCAAGTCGGTCGTTTGGTCGGTTTATGATTTGGGCCGACCATGTGCTGTACCAGGTAGAGGTACCTTTCATGAATTATAACTCGGTCAGTTTGCCACCGAGCGACAAGTTGCGGTGTGATTTAGAATGGTCTTGATTGGAACTATTACGGAAAAATACGAATAGAAAATCAGCGTGTTGGTGGGCGAAGCTATTAGTGAAACATAGAGCAACAAGGGTCCAAAAACGAATGAAATGGGACTTGAACCAAGAATAACGGCAAGTTGGAGACGAGGTAGCAAGTTGGCGTAGAATATTTATAAACTGTGCATTATATGGCTAACAAAAAAGTATATGGGGACAAGGCGGTAGCTGGCCCCCAAAGTGGAGATATGGGTGATTCATGTTTTGCACCCAAGTACGAACAAGTATGGTGAAAACAGGGTAAGGTACCAAGTACCATGAATAACTTCGGCTGTCGATGGCCGAGCGAGGCAAAGCGCATATCGTTGGAAAGGTCTTGGGGAGACCTATCTACCCTGAAAGTTTCATGAGGCTGAGTTGAAAGACCACGGAGATATTAGGTGATGATGGTCCAATTCGGGGACCAAGTCGCAGGAAATGGCACTTGACCAAAACCACCCTTGAAAGGTGATTACCGGCTGACCGGTAAGAGATAGCGACTTGGCGTAGAATATTCATACGTTGGGCGGGTCGATACGCAACTTTCCTTATATGGAAGCAACCCGGTCAGGGTGCTCCAAGTCGGTCGTTTGGTCGGTTTATGGTTTGGGCCGACCACGTGGTGTACCAGGTTGAGGTACCTTTCATGAATTATAACTCGGTCAGTTTGCCACCGAGCGACAAGTTGCGGTGTGTTTTGGAATGGTCCTGAGTGGAACTATTAAGGAAAAATACGAACAGAAAATCAGCATGTTGGTGGGCGAAGCTATTAGTGAAACATAGAGCAACAAGGGTCCAAAAACGAATGAAATGGGACTTGAACCAAGAATAACGGCAAGTTGGAGACGAGGTAGCAAGTTGGCGTAGAATATTTATAAACTGTGCATTATATGGCTAACAAAAAAGTATATGGGGACAAGGCGGTAGCTGGCCCCCAAAGTGGAGATATGGGTGATTCATGTTTTGCACCCAAGTACGAACAAGTATGGTGAAAACAGGGTAAGGTACCAAGTACCATGAATAACTTCGGCTGTGGATGGCCTAGCGAGGCAAATCACATACCGTTGGAAAGGTCTTGGGGAGACCTATCTACCCTGAAAGTTTCATGAGGCTGAGTTGAAAGACCACGGAGATATTAGGTGATGATGGTCCAATTCGGGGACCAATTCGCAGGAAATGGCACTTGACCAAAATCACCTTTGAAAGGTGAATACCGGCTGAACGGTAAGAGATAGCGACTTGGCGTAGAATATTCATACGTTTGGCAGGTAAAGACGCAACTTTCATTATACAGGAGCAACCCGGTCAGGGTGCTCCAAGTCGGTCGTTTGGTCGGTTTATGGTTTGGGCCGACCACGTGGTGTACCAAGGTGAGGTACCTTTCATGAATTATAACTCGGTCAGTTTGCCACCGAGCGACAAGTTGCAGTGTGTTTTGGAATGGTCTCAAGAGGGACTATCAAGGAAAAATACGAATAGAAAATCAGCATGTTGGTGGGCGAATTTATTAGTGAAACATAGAGCAACAAAGGTCCAAAAACGAATGAAATGGGACTTGGACCAAGAATAGCGGCAAGTTGGAGACGAGGTAGCTAGTTGGCATAGAATATTTATAAACTGTGCATGATATGACCAACAAAAAAGTATATCGGGCCAAGGCGGTAGCTGGCCTCCAAAGTGGAGATATGGGTGATTCATGTTTTGCACCCAAGTGCGAACAAGTATGGTGAAAACAGGGTAAGGTACCTAGTACCATGAATAACTTCGGCTGTAGATGGCCTAGCGAGGCAAATGACATACCGTTGGAAAGGTCTCGGGGAGACCTATCTACCCTGAAAGATTCATGAGGCTGAATTGAAAGACCACGGAGATATTAGGAGATGATGGTCCAATTCGGGGACCAAGTCGCAGGAAATAGCACTTGACCAAAATCACCCTTGAAAGGTGAATACCGGCTGACCGGTAAGAGATAGCGACTTGTCGTTGAATATTTATATGTTGGACGTTGGAAGACGCAACTTTCATTATATGGGAGCAACCCGGTCACGGTGCTCCAAGTCGATCGTTTGGTCGGTTTATGGTTTGGGCCGACCACGTGCTGTACCAGGTAGAGGTACCTTTCATGAATTATAACTCGGTCAGTTTGCCACCGAGCGACAAGTTGCGTTGTGTTTTGGAATGATCTTAAGTGGGACTATCAAGAAAAAATACAAATAAAAAATCAGCTTGTCAATGGCCGAAGCTATTAGTGAAACATATAGCAAAATGGGTCCGAAAACGAATGAAATGGGACTTGGACCAAGAATAACTGCAAGTTGGAGAAGAGATAGCAAGTTGGCGTAGAACAATTCTATTTGGTGCATGGTATGACCAACAAAAAAGTGTATGAGGCCAAGGTGCTGGCTGGCCTCCAAAGTGGAGATATGGGCGATCCAAAGTTTGTACCCAAGTACGAACAAGTATGGAAAAAACAGGGTAAGGTACCAAGTACCATTAATAACTTCGGCTGTAGATGGCCGAGCAAGACAAACGGCATACCGTTGGAAAGGTCTTGGGGAGACCTATCTACCCTGAAAGTTTCATGACGCTGAATTGAAAGATCACGGAGATATTAGGTGATGATGGTCCAATTCGGGGACCAAGTCGCAGGAAATGGCACTTGACCAAAACCACCCTTGAAAGGTGAATACCGGCTTACCGGTAAGAGATAGCGACTTGGCGTAGAATATTCATACGTTGGGCGGGTCGAGACGCAACTTTCATTATATGGAAGCAACCCGGTCAGGGTGCTCCAAGTCGGTCGTTTGGTCGGTTTATGGTTTGAGCCGACCACGTGGTGTACCAAGGTGAGGTACATTTCATGAATTATAACTCGGTCAGTTTGCCACCGAGCGACAAGTTGCGGTGTGTTTTAGAATGTTACTGAGTGGAACTATAAAGGAAAAATACGAACAGAAAATCAGCATGTTGGTGGGCGAAGCTATTAGTGAAACATAGAGCAACAAGGGTCCAAAAACGAATGAAATGGGACTTGGACCAAGAATAGCGGCAAGTTGGAGACGAGGTAGCAAGTTGGCGTAGAATATTTATAAACTGTGCATGATATGGCCAACAAAAAAGTATATGGGGACAAGGCGGTAGCTGGCCTCCAAAGTGGAGATATGGGTGATTCATGTTTTGCACCCAAGTACGAACAAGTATGGTGAAAACAGGGTAAGGTACCAAGTACCATGAATAACTTCGGCTGTAGATGGCCTAGCGAGACAATTGGCATATCGTTGGAAAGGTATTGGGGAGACCTATCTACCCTGAAAGTTTCATGAGGCTGAGTTGAAAGACCACGGAGATATAAGGTGATGATGGGCCGATTCGGGGAACAAGTCGCAGGAAATGGCACTTGACCAAAATCACCCTTGAAAGGTGATTACCGGCTGAACGGTAAGAGATAGCGGCTTGGCGTAGAATATTCATACGTTTGGCGGGTAAAGACGCAACTTTCATTATATGGGAGCAACCCGGTCAGGGTGCTCCAAGTCGGTCGTTTGGTCGGTTTATGGTTTGGGCCGACCATGTGCTGTAGCAGGTAGAGGTACTTTTCATGAATTATAACTCGGTCAGTTTGCCACCGAGCGACAAGTTGCGGGGTGTTTTGGAATGGTCTTGAGTGGGACTATCGAGGAAAAATACGAATAGAAAATTAGCTTGTCCATGGCCGAAGCTATTAGTGAAACATAGAGCAACAAGGGTCCAAAAACGAACGAAATGGGACTTGGACCAAGAATAACGGCAAGTTGGAGACGAGTTAGCAAGTTGGCGTAGAACAATTATATTTGGTTCATGGTATGACCAACAAAAAAATATATGAGGCCAAGGTGCTGGCTGGCCTCCAAAGTGGAGATATGGGCGATCCAAAGTTTGTACCCAAGTACGAACAAGTATGGAAAAAACAGGGTAAGGTACCAAGTACCATTAATAACTTCGGCTGTAGATGGCCGAGCAAGACAAACGGCATACCGTTGGAAAGGTCTTGGGGAGACCTATCTACCCTGAAAGTTTCATGAGGATGAGTTGAAAGACCACGGAGATATTAGGTGATGATGGTCCAATTCGGGGACCAAGTCGCAGGAAATGGCACTTGACCAAAATCACCTTTGAAAGGTGAATACCGGCTGACCGGTAAGAGATAGCGACTTGGCGTAGAATATTCATACGTTGGGTGGGTATAGACGCAAATTTCATTATATGGGAGCAACCCGATCAGGGTGCTCCAAGTCGGTCGTTTGGTCGGTTTATGATTTGGGCCGACCATGTGCTGTACCAGGTAGAGGTACCTTTCATGAATTATAACTCGGTCAGTTTGCCACCGAGCGACAAGCTGCGGTGTGTTTTGGAATGGTCTTGAGTGGGACTATCGAGGAAAAATACGAGTAGAAAATCAGCTTGTCCATGGCCGAAGCTATTAGTGAAACATAGAGCAACAAGGGTCCAAAAACGAATGAAATGGGACTTGGACCAAGAATAACTGCAAGTTGGAGAAGAGATAGCAAGTTGACGTAGAATATTTATATTTTGTGCATGGTATGACCAACAAAAAAGTATATGGGGCCAAGGTGCTGGCTGGCCTCCAAAGTGGAGATATGGGCGATCCAAAGTTTGTACCCAAGTACGAACAAGTATGGAAAAAACAGGGTAAGGTACCAAGTACCATTAATAACTTCGGCTGTAGATGGCCGAGCGAGGCAAACGGCTCACCGTTGGAAAGGTCTTGGGGAGACCTATCTACCCTGAAAGTTTCATGAGGCTGAGTTGAAAGACCACGGAGATATTAGGTGATGATGGTCCAATTCGGGGACCAATTCGCAGGAAATGGCACTTGACCAAAATCACCTTTGAAAGGTGAATACCGGCTGAACGGTAAGAGATAGCGACTTGGCGTAGAATATTCATACGTTTGGCAGGTAAAGACGCAACTTTCATTATACAGGAGCAACCCGGTCAGGGTGCTCCAAGTCGGTCGTTTGGTCGGTTTATGGTTTGGGCCGACCACGTGGTGTACCAAGGTGAGGTACCTTTCATGAATTATAACTCGGTCAGTTTGCCACCGAGCGACAAGTTGCAGTGTGTTTTGGAATGATCTCAAGAGGGACTATCAAGGAAAAATACGAATAGAAAATCAGCATGTTGGTGGGCGAAGCTATTAGTGAAACATAGAGCAACAAAGGTCCAAAAACGAATGAAATGGGACTTGGACCAAGAATAGCGGCAAGTTGGAGACGAGGTAGCTAGTTGGCATAGAATATTTATAAACTGTGCATGATATGACCAACCAAAAAGTATATGAGGCCAAGGTGCTGGCTGGCCTCCAAAGTGGAGATATGGGCGATCCAAAGTTTGTACCCAAGTACGAACAAGTATGGAAAAAACAGGGTAAGGTACCTAGTACCATTAATAACTTCGGCTGTAGATGGCCTAGCGAGGCAAACGGCATACCGTTGGAAAGGTCTTGGGGAGACCTATCTACCCTGAAAGATTCATGAGGCTGAATTGAAAGACCACGGAGATATTAGGAGATGATGGTCCAATTCGGGGACCAAGTCGCAGGAAATAGCACTTGACCAAAATCACCCTTGAAAGGTGAATACCGGCTGACCGGTAAGAGATAGCGACTTGTCGTAGAATATTTATATGTTGGACGTTGGAAGACGCAACTTTCATTATATGGGAGCAACCCGGTCACGGTGCTCCAAGTCGATCGTTTGGTCGGTTTATGGTTTGGGCCGACCACGTGCTGTACCAGGTAGAGGTACCTTTCATGAATTATAAATCGGTCAGTTTGCCACCGACCGACAAGTCACGGTGTGATTTAGAATGGTCTTGATTGGAACTATTACGGAAAAATACGAATAGAAAATCAGCATGTTGGTGGGCGAAGCTATTAGTGAAACATAGAGCAACAAGGGTCCAAAAACGAATGAAATGGGACTTGAACCAAGAATAACGGCAAGTTGGAGACGAGGTAGCAAGTTGGCGTAGAATATTTATAAACTGTGCATATAATGACCAACAAAAAAGTATATGGGGACAAGGCGGTAGCTGGCCCCCAAAGTGGAGATATGGGTGATTCATGTTTTGCACCCAAGTACGAACAAGTATGGTGAAAACAGGGTAAGGTACCAAGTACCATGAATAACTTCGGCTGTAGATGGCCTAGCGAGACAATTGGCATATCGTTGGAAAGGTCTTGGGGAGACCTATCTACCCTGAAAGTTTCATGAGGCTGAGTGGAAAGACCACGGAGATTTTAGGTGATGATGGTCCAATTCGGGGACCAAGTCGCAGGAAATGGCACTTGACCAAAATCACCCTTGAAAGGTGAATACCGGCTGAACGGTAAGAGATAGCGACTTGGCGTAGAATATTCATACGTTGGGCGGATGGAGACGCAACTTTCATTATATGGAAGCAACCCGGTCAGGGTGCTCCAAGTCGGTCGTTTGGTCGGTTTATGGTTTGAGCCGACCACGTGGTGTACCAAGGTGAGGTACATTTCATGAATTATAACTCGGTCAGTTTGCCACCGAGCGACAAGTTGCGGTGTGTTTTGGAATGTTACTGAGTGGAACTATAAAGGAAAAATACGAACAGAAAATCAGCATGTTGGTGGGCGAAGCTATTAGTGAAACATAGAGCAACAAGGGTTCAAAAACGAATGAAATGGGACTTGAACCAAGAATAACGGCAAGTTGGAGACGAGGTAGCAAGTTGGCGTAGAATATTTATAAACTGTGCATTATATGACCAACCAAAAAGTATATGAGGCCAAGGTGCTGGCTGGCCTCCAAAGTGGAGATATGGGCGATCCAAAGTTTGTACCCAAGTACGAACAAGTATGGTGAAAACAGGGTAAGGTACCAAGTACCATGAATAACTTCGGCTGTAGATGGCCTAGCGAGACAATTGGCATATCGTTGGAAAGGTCTTGGGGAGACCTATCTACCCTGAAAGTTTCATGAGGCTGAATTGAAAGACCACGGAGATATTAGGAGATGATGGTCCAATTCGGGGACCAAGTCGCAGGAAATAGCACTTGACCAAAATCACCCTTGAAAGGTGAATACCGGCTGACCGGTAAGAGATAGCGACTTGTCGTAGAATATTTATATGTTGGACGTTGGAAGACGCAACTTTCATTATATGGGAGCAACCCGGTCAGGGTGCTCCAAGTCGGTCGTTTGGTCGGTTTATGATTTGGGCCGACCATGTGCTGTACCAGGTAGAGGTACCTTTCATGAATTATAACTCGGTCAGTTTGCCACCGAGCGACAAGTTGCGTTGTGTTTTGGAATGATCTCAAGTGGGACTATCAAGGAAAAATACAAATAAAAAATCAGCTTGTCAATGGCCGAAGCTATTAGTGAAACATATAGCAAAATGGGTCCGAAAACGAATGAAATGGGACTTGGACCAAGAATAACTGCAAGTTGGAGAAGAGATAGCAAGTTGGCGTAGAACAATTATATTTGGTGCATTGTATGACCAACAAAAAAGTATACGAAGCCAAGGTGCTGGCTGGCCTCCAAAGTGGAGATATGGGCGATCCAAAGTTTGTACCCAAGTACGAATTAGTATGGAAAAAACAGGGTAAGGTACCAAGTACCATTAATAACTTCGGCTGTAGATGGCCCAGCAAGACAAACGGCATACCGTTGGAAAGGTCTTGGGGAGACCTATCTACCCTGAAAGTTTCATGAGGCTGAGTTGAAAGACCACGGAGATATTAGGTGATGATAGTCCAATTCGGGGACCAAGTCGCAGGAAATGGCACTTGACCAAAATCACCCTTGAAAGATGAATACCGGCTGACCGGTAAGAGATAGCGACTTGTCGTAGAATATTTATATGTTATACGTTAGAAGACGCAACTTTCATTATATGGGAGCAACCCGGTCAGGGTGCTCCAAGTCGGTCGTTTGGTCGGTTTATGTTTTGGGCCGACCATGTGCTGTACCAGGTTGAGGTACCTTTCATGAATTATAACTCGGTCAGTTTGTCTTCGAGCGACAATCTACGGTGTGATTTGGAATGGTTCTGAATGGGACTATCAAGGAAAAATACGCAAAGAAATTCAGCATGTTGGTGGGCGAAGCTATTAGCGAAACATGGAGCAACAAGGGTCCAAAAACGAATGAAATGGGACTTGGACCAAGAATAACGGCAAGTTGGAGACGAGTTACCAAGTTGGCGTAGAATATTTATAAACTGTGCATAATATGACCAACAAAAAAATATATGGGGCCAAGGCGCTGGCTGGCCTCCAAAAAGGTGATTTGGGCGATCCAAAGTTTGTACCCAAGTACGAACAAGTATGGAAAAAACAGGGTAAGGTACCAAGTACCATTAATAACTTCGGCTGTAGATGGCCGAGCAAGACAAACGGCATACCGTTGGAAAGGTCTTGGGGAGACCTATCTACCCTGAAAGTTTCATGAGGCTGAGTTGAAAGGCCACGGAGATATTAGGTGATGATGGTCCAATTCGGGGACCAAGTCGCAGGAAATGGCACTTGACCAAAATCACCCTTGGAAGGTGAATACCGGCTTACCGGTGAGAGGTAGCGACTTGGCGTAGAATATTTATATGTTGGACGTTGGAAGACGCAACTTTCATTATATGGGAGCAACCCGGTCAGGGTGCTCCAAGTCGGTCGTTTGGTCGGTTTATGTTTTGGGCCGACCATGTGCTGTACCAGGTTGAGGTACCTTTCATGAATTATAACTCGGTCAGTTTGCCTCCGAGCCACAATCTACGGTGTGATTTGGAATGATCTTAAGTGGGACTATCAAGGAAAAATACGCAAAGAAATTCAGCATGTTGGTGGGCGAAGCTATTAGCGAAACATGGAGCAACAAGGGTCCAAAAACGAATGAAATGGGACTTGGACCAAGAATAACGGCAAGTTGGAGACGAGTTAGCAAGTTGGCGTAGAATATTTATAAACTGTGCAAAATATGACCAACCAAAAAATATATGGGGCCAAGGCGCTGGCTGGCCTCCAAAAAGGTGATTTGGGCGATCCAAAGTTTGTACCCAAGTACGAACAAGTATGGAAAAAACAGGGTAAGGTACCAAGTACCATTAATAACTTCGGCTGTAGATGGCCGAGCGAGGCAAACGGCTCACCGTTGGAAAGGTCTTGGGGAGACCTATCTACCCTGAAAGTTTTATGAGGCTGAGTTGAAAGACCACGGAGATATTAGGTGATGATGGTCCAATTCGGGGACCAAGTCGCAGGAAATGGCACTTGACCAAAATCACCCTTGGAAGGTGAATACCGGCTTACCGGTAAGAGATAGCGACTTGGCGTAGAATATTCATAAGTTGGGCGTGTAGAGACGCAACTTTCATTATATGGGGGCTACCCGGTCAGGGTGCTCCAAGTCGGTCGTTTGGTCGGTATATGGTTTGGGCCGACCACATGGTGTACCAAGTTGAGGTATCTTTCATGAATTATAACTCGGTCAGTTTGCCACCGAGCGACAAGTTGCGGTGTGTTTTGGAATGGTCTTGAGTGGGACTATCAAGCAAAAATACAAACAGAATATCAGCTTGTCCATGGCCGAAGCTATTAGTGAAACATATAGCAAAATGGGTCCGAAAACGAATGAAATGGGACTTGGACCAAGAATAACGGCAAGTTAGAGAAGAGATAGCAAGTTGGCGTAGAACAATTATATTTAGTGCATGGTATGACCAAGAAAAAAGTATATGGGGCAAAGGTGCTGGCTGGCCTCCAAAGTGGAGATATGGGCGATCCAAAGTTTGTACCCAAGTATGGCAAAAACTGGTAGAGGTACCTTTCATGAATTACTGCTCAGGCTGTATGGCACTTAGCGGGACGCTTGGCTCTGGTATGGAATAGTCTTGAGTGGGACTATCAAGGAAAAATACGAACAAAAAATCACCATGTCCACGGACGAAGGTATTAGCGAAACTTAGAGCGAAATTGCGACCAAGTCGCTGGAAATGGCCCTTGGACCAAGTATACCGTCAAGGCGGTACGAGATAGCGAGTTGACGTGGAATATTTATAAGTTTGCCTCCACGAGACAAAAGTTTAGTTATATGGGGCCAACCCGCTCAGGGTTGTCCAAGTCGGTCATATGGCTGATCGAAATTTTCGACCAAGTACTGAGAAAACAGGGTAAGGTACCGTGTACCTCGAATAACTTTGGCTGTAGATGTCCGAGCGAGGCAAACGGCATAGCGTTGGAAAGGTCTTGAGGTGTTCTAGGCACCCTGAAAGTTTGAAAAGGCTATCTGGAAAACTCGTGGAGATATTAGAGAGACATTGGGCCCAAAAGATACCAAGTCGCAGGAAATGGGCCCTCCATGAACACCCTAAAATCCCAATTACGGCTAAGTTGCAGGCCAGCTAGCGAAGTGAAATGTTCTAGGCATAACTAGAACACGTTAAGGCGCAACTTTTTGAATAAGAACTTTTTTCGATATCTGGTCCCCAAAGGGGGGATATGGGCGATCCAAGGATTTTTCCAAGTTTCGGTACTTTTTACGGTATCGCTCATAGCTCCGGCTGTAAGCAAGCAAATGACAACCTAAGACATGATTTGGAAAGGTATTGAGTAGTACTAACTTACGTTAGAACACAGCGAAGCGCTATCGGTTCATGGCAAGGCCGATATAAACAGTCAAAGATGAAAAATGTTGATAAAATGAACAAAAATTACCTTGGTACGCGAATAGCGGCCAGGGATGAAGAGGTACGAAGTTGGTGTAGAACAATTATAATTAGGGCTTGGTACGCTCTAAAAGTTTGCCGAAGACCGCAAAGCGCTCAGACCCATAGAAAGTGGCCATTTGGGCCGAACAGTGCGTGCAAAGAGGTGAAAATGCAAAAATTGCACTTTGGGGGGCGATTTGCGGGGGGAAGGAGGGGTCGGAGGGCAAAATGTCCCTTGACCAAAAAGTCTTATCTCGTCGAGATCTACAACATTGCCGAAGACCGCAAAGCGCTAGCTCGCAATCGAAAAATCGAGAATTTGAAAATTTTCTAAGTCTTGGGCTTCCTAAGGAAAAGTTTCAAAAATCACGTTTGTCCCCAATTTTGAAGGGGAAGGAGTCGGTTCCGGGGCATGGTGTCTTCGGCAAAAAGTCTTATCTTTTTGCGTACTTTCGACTAGTTCAATAAAAATTTTTGACCCAAAATTTGTTCGGCGGACCCCTAGGTCGAAAAACCCGAAAAAAGTCGAAAAAAGTCGAAAATGTCGAAAAATGAGAAAACCTCATATTCGGACTCTACACGAGCCCCAGATATTGAAAAGTGAAATCCGCGGTCGATTTGGAACAAAAAATTGACCTAGGCAAAGTTGTATGGAGGTAGGGACCCCTGAGAAAAAAGTTTGGTCCCGAGGCTCCTTGGACCACCAAGTCCCTAGGTCGGACCAAAATCGGAAAAAATCCGACCAAAGTCGAAAGTGTCGAAAATTTTAAAAAACCCCTTTTGGGGCCCTATGGCCTCCCTAGATAATGAAAAGTGAGGTCCGCGGCCGATCCGGAAGAAAAACTTGACCTAGGCAAACTTGTATGACGGTGGGGACCCAAAAAAATTTCGATGAGTGTAGTTTAGACAGGCCGGAAAATGTATCGGTGGTCCGTATCAAGGGACGTCTTTTAGTTCCATGGGGTGGTGGTCGTCGAACAAAGTCGCCTAGGTCGACCACCAGAAAGACCAGTCGTGTTGTAATGGATGTTTTGACCACTTTACTAGGGAAACCTAGTAGGTCGAAGCAAATTTGGGGTTCGAGATGAGTTGGTGAAAGTTGGTCCAACCTAGGTGTGCTTGGTGGAGGTTGACCATGAAAGTAGAGCATGATAGGAATGACCATAACTTTGGTTCTAGATGTCGGATCGGTACACTTGAGGCAGTTTTGGAAAGGTGAAGGCCTGCTCTAGCTATGTTTCCTACCAAGCTGAGCGCCTACTAGTGACCCGGAGGAGGTATTAAGGGTCAAAGGCAAAAAGGGGTACCCTAAAGTGCATGTGACCAAGAAAATGGGAAAAACGGTATCGCCTATAGCTCAGGCTGTATGGCTCGGATCGGAAAGCTTGGATATGCGTTGGAAAGGTCTTGACGAGCGCTAGCTATGTGTCCTACCAAGCGAAGCGCTAGGTGTTGAGCAAGTCGGTCATATTAGAGGGCAAAGGTGAAAAATGGTGGTTTAGAGGCGAAAATTCACCTTATGATCGAAAATAGCGGGCGAACGATAAGAGCTACGAACACGGCGTAGAACAATCATAAGTACGTTACCACAAGACCTAACTTTGGCCAATATAGAGCGAGAAGATCGGAGGTACCCATCAGGGTGATATGGCTGGTTCAAAGTTGGACCAAAACGAGACTTGAGAAATGGGTTGAAACACGGTATCGCGAATAACTCAGGCTGTATGGAACGGATCGACAAGCTAAGATCAGTGTTGGAAAGGTCGAACCGAGCGCTAACTATAATCCCAAACAACCGAAGCGCTAAGTGTTGAGCAAAACTGAGTTATTAAGCGACAAAGTGGAAAAATAATACCAAAATTTCCAAAAATCACACAAGACCAAGAATACCGAGCAGGCGGTAAGAGATAGCGGGTTGACGTAGAATACTTATAAGTTTGCCTCTACGAGACCTAAAAGTCGTCCATAGACAGCGAGAAGATCGGACCACTCTGGAAGGGTGATACGAGTGGTCAAAAATTGGCAAAAATGAAACATGGCTAAAATGGATTTGACTTGTGCACCGTATAGCTCCGGCTGTATGGCATGGATTGTTAAGCTAGGATATGTTTTGGAAAGGTAACACCCAGCGCTAGATACGACTAGAAGAAAGCAAAGCGCTAACTAGCATGATTTGGAAGTTATTAAACGACAAAGTCGAAAAATGTTACCAAAATTGAAACTCGAGTACATTGGGCCAAAAAGTACAAGTTGTGAAATTTGGACTTACGAGTAAAATACCGAGCAGGCGGTAAGAGATAGAGACTTGGTGTAGAACAATTATATGTTGGGCATGTTATAACCTATATTTGGCCCGAACATAGTGACGAGATCGGTGGTACCCAAAAGGGTGGTACAGGTGTTAGATGGTTTTCCCAGAGCATAAGCTTTACATGATATGGAAAACGGGAAACATCATAACTTCGGCTGTATGGCATGGAATGGAACGAACAAGGTATCGATGGAAAGAGAAAAGGTAGCGCTAACTATAATTCCTACCAAGCAAAGCGCTAGCATGTGACCGTTCGGGTGTTATTGTGAGTCAAAGTCAGAAATTGTTACCACGAGAGGCGAAAATCCGACTAAGTCCATGAATACCGGGCTGGCGGTAAGAGATACGGCTTGGCCGTAGAACATTTATAAGTTGGCCAATACAAGACCTAAGTTTCGTCCATAGACGACAAGAAGATCGAAGATACGTGAAGGTGAGATATGGGCGTCCCAAAGTGGGCCTTTGAAAAAGTGACAAACTTCCCTTATAACAGCATACACCAAATATCTCTGGCTCTATGGCACCGAATAAGAAGTTGAGCTCAGCGATAGAAAGGTGATAGGCAGCGCTAAATATCATACGAACAGAGTGAAGCGCTAAAGGGAAAGGATCTTGGTGATATAAGGTGACAAAGTCGAGAAAAGTTGCCTCAAAATCATGAAAAATGTGATAAAATGGCTAAGTCCCGGGTGCCTTAAGGGCAGGTTAATCGAATGTACCGAGCTGGCGGTACGAGATAGAGACTTGGTGTAGAACAATTATATGTTTGGCATGGCAAGACCTACATTCGGTCAATACAAAGTGAGAAGATCAAAGATACCCGCAAGGGTGATATTGGTGTCCAAAGGAAAAAAGCACTAAGTCAAGAAGTCAGTATGCGATGAAACACGGACCAAGAGTACCAAGCAATTGGTGCAAGTTAGAGCCTTAATGGTTCAAGATAGAGACTTGGTGTAGAACAATTATAAGTTTGGCATAGCAAGACCTACATTTGGTCAATACATGGTGCGAAGATCAAAGATACCCGTAAGGGTGATATTGGTGTCCAAAGGTAAAAAACACTAAGTCTTGGGAAACTTATATGAAGAAAAAGGACCCTGATGGGTCATATGGAATTGATCGAAAAATCGGCTAAGTCCCAAAATGGGGATGTCAGAACTACACTCATATGTTACCACATGAAGCAAGGCAAACTTATATGAAGGAAAGGACCCTGATGGGTCATATGGTATTTTACGAAAAATCGGCTAAGTCCCAAAATGGGGATGTCAGAACTACACTCAAATGTTACCACACCAAGCAAGGCAAACTTATATGAAGGAAAGGACCCTGATGGGTCATATGGTATTTTACGAAAAATCGGCTAAGTCCCAAAATGGGGATGTCAGAACTACACTCAAATGTTACCACACCAAGCAAGGCAAACTTATATGAAGGAAAGGACCCTGATGGGTCATATGGTATTTTACGAAAAATCGGCTAAGTCCCAAAATGGGGATGTCAGAACTACACTCAAATGTTACCACACCAAGCAAGGCAAACTTATATGAAGCAAAGGACCCTGATGGGTCATATGGTATTTTACGAAAAATCGGCTAAGTCCCAAAATGGGGATGTCAGAACTACACTCAAATGTTACCACACCAAGCAAGGCAAACTTATATGAAGGAAAGGACCCTGATGGGTCATATGGTATTTTACGAAAAATCGGCTAAGTCCCAAAATGGGGATGTCAGAACTACACTCAAATGTTACCACACCAAGCAAGGCAAACTTACATGAAGCAAAGGACCCTGATGGGTCATATGGTATTTTACGAAAAATCGGCTAAGTCCCAAAATGGGGATGTCAGAACTACACTCAAATGTTACCACACCAAGCAAGGCAAACTTATATGAAGCAAAGGACCCTGATGGGTCATATGGTATTTTACGAAAAATCGGCTAAGTCCCAAAATGGGGATGTCAGAACTACACTCAAATGTTACCACACCAAGCAAGGCAAACTTATATGAAGCAAAGGACCCTGATGGGTCATATGGTATTTTACGAAAAATCGGCTAAGTCCCAAAATGGGGATGTCAGAACTACACTAAAATGTTACCACACCAAGCAAGGCAAACTTATATGAAGGCAAGGACCCTGATGGGTCATATGGTATGGATCGAAAAATCGGCTAAGTCCCAAAATGGGGATGTCTGAACTACACTCAAATGTTACCACATCAGCAAGGCAAACTTATATGAAGGAAAGGACCCTGATGGGTCATATGGTATTTTACGAAAAATCGGCTAAGTCCCAAAATGGGGATGTCAGAACTACACTCATGTGTTACCACACCAAGCAAGGCAAACTTATATGAAGGCAAGGACCCTGATGGGTCATATGGTATTTTACGAAAAATCGGCTAAGTCCCAAAATGGGGATGTCAGAACTACACTAAAAAGTTACCACACCAAGCAAGGCAAACTTATATGAAGCAAAGGACCCATATGGGTCATATGGTATTTTACGAAAAATCGGCTAAGTCCCAAAATGATGATGTCAGAACTACACTCAAATGTTACCATACCAAGCAAGGCAAACTTATATGAAGCAAAGGACCCTGATGGGTCATATGGTATTGATCGAAAAATCGGCTAAGTCCCAAAATGGGGATGTCAGAACTACACTCAAATGTTACCACACCAAGCAAGGCAAACTTATATGAAGGCAAGGACCCTGATGGGTCATATGGTATTTTACGAAAAATCGGCTAAGTCCCAAAATGGGGATGTCAGAACTACACTAAAAAGTTACCACACCAAGCAAGGCAAACTTATATGAAGCAAAGGACCCATATGGGTCATATGGTATTTTACGAAAAATCGGCTAAGTCCCAAAATGATGATGTCAGAACTACACTCAAATGTTACCATACCAAGCAAGGCAAACTTATATGAAGCAAAGGACCCTGATGGGTCATATGGTATTTTACGAAAAATCGGCTAAGTCCCAAAATGGGGATGTCAGAACTACACTAAAAAGTTACCACACCAAGCAAGGCAAAGTACCTAGGTGAACCCTAGGAAGAAACACGGACCAAGTCAGATGGCCTAAGTCAATAGAACAAGTGACCTAGGCAAAGTTGTATGGCGCTGAGGACCCTGAAAAATCTGGTTAGTGTAGTTTAGACAGGGTAGGTTTTTGGGTCGGCCGAACTCCCTTATTTTGGGTTTTGGCCTCATCAAGAAGCTACACCTAGGCAAACTGCCTAGGGTGAAAGTGCGAAGACCAATCGAATAGTAAGACAAGTTTTGACCGATCGCCCTAGGCAAGCTTGTATGAAGAAAGGGACCCTAAGGGTCATATGGAAATACATGAAAAATCGGCTAAGTCCCAAAATTGGGATGTCAGAACTACACTAAAAAGTTACCACATCAAGCAAGGCAAACTACCTAGGTGAACCCTAGCAAGAAACACGGACCAAGTCAGATGGCCTAAGTCAAGAGTGCAAGTGACCTAGGCAAAGTTGTATGACGGTGAGGACCCTGAAAAATCTGGTTAGTGTAGTTTAGACAGGGGAGGTTTTTGGGTCGGCTGAACCTCCTTATTTTGGGTTTTGACCTCCTCAAGAAGCTACACCTAGGCAAACTGCCTAGGGTGAAAGTGCGAAGACCAATCGAATAGTAAGACAAGTTTTGACCGATCGCCCTAGGCAAGCTTGTATGAAGAAAGGGACCCTATGGGTCATATGGAAATACATGAAAAATCGGCTAAGTCCCAAAATTGGGATGTCTGAACTACACTAAAAAGTTACCACATCAAGCAAGGCAAAGTACCTAGGTGAACCCTAGCAAGAAACACGGACCAAGTCAGATGGCCTAAGTCAAGAGAACAAGTGACCTAGGCAAAGTTGTATGACGGTGAGGACCCTGAAAAATCTGGTTAGTGTAGTTTAGACAGGGGAGGTTTTTGGGTCGGCTGAACCTCCTTATTTTGGGTTTTGACCTCCTCAAGAAGCTACACCTAGGCAAACTGCCTAGGGTGAAAGTGCGAAGACCAATCGAATAGTAAGACAAGTTTTGACCGATCGCCCTAGGCAAGCTTGTATGAAGAAAGGGACCCTATGGGTCATATGGAAATATACGAAAAATCGGCTAAGTCCCGAAATTGGGATGTCTGAACTACACTAAAAAGTTACCACATCAAGCAAGGCAAAGTACCTAGGTGAACCCTAGGAAGAAACACGGACCAAGTCAGATGGCCTAAGTCAAGAGTACAAGTGACCTAGGCAAAGTTGTATGGCGCTGAGGACCCTGAAAAATCGGGTTAGTGTAGTTCAGACAGGGGAGGTTTCTGGGTCGGCTGAACCTCCTTATTTCGGGTTTTGGCCTCCTCAAGAAGACAGACCTAGGCAAAGTGCCTAGGGTGAAAGTGCGAAGACCAATCGAATAGTAAGACAAGTTTTGACCGATCGCCCTAGGCAAGCTTGTATGAAGAAAGGGACCCTATGGGTCATATGGAAATATACGAAAAATCGGCTAAGTCCCGAAATTGGGATGTCTGAACTACACTAAAAAGTTACCACATCAAGCAAGGCAAAGTACCTAGGTGAACCCTAGGAAGAAACACGGACCAAGTCAGATGGCCTAAGTCAAGAGTACAAGTGACCTAGGCAAAGTTGTATGGCGCTAAGGACCATGAAAAATCGGGTTAGTGTAGTTAAGACAGGGGAGGTTTCAGGGTCGGCTGGACCTCCTTATTTCGGGTTTTGGCCTCCTCAAGAAGACAGACCTAGGCGAACTGCCTAGGGTGAAAGTGCGAAGACCAATCGAATAGTAAGACAAGTTTTGACCGATCGCCCTAGGCAAGCTTGTATGAAGAAAGGGACCCTATGGGTCATATGGAAATACATGAAAAATCGGCTAAGTCCCAAAATTAGGATGTCTGAACTACACTAAAAAGTTACCACATCAAGCAAGGCAAAGTACCTAGGTGAACCCTAGGAAGAAACACGGACCAAGTCGGATGGCCTAAGTCAAGAGTACAAGTGACCTAGGCAAAGTTGTATGGCGCTGAGGACCCTGAAAAATCGGGTTAGTGTAGTTCAGACAGGGGAGGTTTCAGGGTCGGCCGAACCTCCTTATTTCGGGTTTTGGCCTCCTCAAGAAGACAGACCTAGGCGAACTGCCTAGGGTGAAAGTGCGAAGACCAATCGAATAGTAAGACAAGTTTTGACCGATCGCCCTAGGCAAGCTTGTATGAAGAAAGGGACCCTATGGGTCATATGGAAATATACGAAAAATCGGCTAAGTCCCAAAATTGGGATGTCAGAACTACACTATAAAGTTACCACATTAGCAAGGCAGACTTGTATGAAGAACGGGACCCTGGTGAAAGTAGCAAATATCCCAAACCGAACATGAATATTATACACACAAGAGTACGAACATAAAGGAACACGGACCAAGCGTACCGAGAGAATCGGTACTATAGAACCCTCGTGGTTCTACACAAAGACTTTATGTTAGGGGTTCAAGCCCCATAGTACTCAAACGGTGACAGTAGCAAATATCCCAAAACGAACGTGAATCTTATTCACAAGAGTACGAACATAAAGGAACACGGACCAAGCGTACCGAGAGAATCGGTACTATAGAGCCCTCGTGGTTCTACACAAAGACTTTATGTTCGGGGTTCACACCCCAAATCGAACGTGGAATTTACTTTCTGATGGTCATGCGGTCGTCCAAAGGGGTCTAGTATCCTGGGATGACAAGCATCACGGGCACAGCTCGTATCAAAACAGTCGAAGAGGCCCGCGAAAGCTTGCTTTCCATGGCTATGCGATGCACAAATTGAGTTTACTCACCGTAGTATAAAACGAACGAACCGAACCTATCCGAGTAGGGATAATGGGCGCAGTAACATACTTCTGTGACCCAGCGAGAGTTGAACGAGGTGACATGAACTGTCAGTGGCTTATATCAGATGGGATACATACATGAGATTGCTTTCAAATCTACACTCGAAAACCTAACCAAGTAAAAGCGAACGTGGGGAGGATTCGAAACCGGTAACGAAATCTTAAGCTGGAAAGAGTCATCACTATGGATACATATTATGCGAAACCAATCAAGTGCTCATTACTGATCCAAAACCGAAGAGCACTAGTGAACACCTTAATCTCACCCTAGTTCACATCCAAGTGATCGACCACGTGTGTGAAGCAAAGACCAATCGAATTCCTGAATGAACCGAACACTATGAACAAATGGCCAAAAACGTTATAACTATCCAAACATACTACTATCTAGCGAAAGTCATCACGATGGAACCATACCATGATCTTTAACCTATAGCGCTCACCATATTCCTACCCAGAGTGCAAGTGAACAGATTGCTCACCCCTACCCAGTTCACAACCACGTGATCGACTAACATACCGAGGTTACCACAAGTCAAAGTTATACGTTTACAAGCGCAAGACCAATCGAAAACCCCGAAAGCAATCTCGACCCAAAATGTATTATCCGTGAGTGTAGTCGAGTCTCGTACTCGTCATCTGTAATCGTCGGATAGAATATCCAGTACACGGTTGTCTTTCCAAATGAAATCTACATACAGAACTCGCTCTTGGCAAATGGGTGGCAATGGCGCAATCAGGAGCGAGTTCCCGTCCGGGTGCCAAGTGATTGGCAAATGTCTGGGGGAAAGCAACCATATATTGATTTGTCTGTTAGTGTACTGGGTGTTTGAGGTATGTAGTATCCACGCTTGGTTGGGTGTGTCAGAGGACCATGGATGCGTTCACAACCCCAATTGGGGTACATCGGGAATGATTTTGTGGAACCGATGTGCCCGGCACACACTAAGTTTTGTTGCAAGTTAATAGTGTGCCATGTCCGGGGGGGTTGTGATTAAACTCTGGTGAATTGCGTACTGTGGTGATTGGGGTATGAAAGCCCCGCAGTTGCAATGATCGGACGCGCCTAGCGTGTCCTTTAGTTGATGGTAGGGAAATGAAGGCCCTTGTCAGCTCACCTAAGTATTCATGGAAGTTTGGCATAAGGTCGCTGTGGTAGGGGTATGAAGGCCCCGTCAGCGCATGCACAATCGGGCGCACGTGCGCTTAGCGGAGTCGAATGCCGCTCAAGTGCCTGCCCGGTGCATCGGGTGTGTGTGATACGAGGGCAATGAGGTTCGCACGGGGGCTCGCCTCCCGTGTGCTACCGGACTTGACAACATATAGAACGTGGTGTTTGCTCCTCCGGGTGCAATGGGACAATGAACATTCGAACGCAAAGTCGGAATTCTGGTTGATCCTACCAGTAATATACGCTCGTCTCAAAGGTTAAGCCATGCATGTCTAAGTACAAACAGATTTAATGTGAAACCGCATAAGGCTCAGTATAACAGCTATAATTTACGAGATCATCAACCTAGTTACTTGGATAACTGTGGAAAATCTAGAGCTAATACATGCAACATGCCAGGACCCTCGCGGGAACTGGTGCACTTATTAGTCAAACCAATCGCGGGTTCTCCGTGTCATTGAGTTGAAGTCTGGATAATGATGCTGATCGTATGGTCTCGCACCGACGACAGATCTCGCAAATATCTGCCCTATCAACTATGGATGGTAGTATAGAGGACTACCATGGTTGCAACGGGTAACGGGGAATCAGGGTTCGATTCCGGAGAGGGAGCCTGAGAAATGGCTACCACATCCAAGGAAGGCAGCAGGCGCGTAAATTACCCAATCCCGGGACGGGGAGGTAGTGACGAGAAATAACAATATGAAACTCTTTAATGATGTTTCATAATTGGAATGAGTAGAGCATAAATCCTTCTACGAGGATCAAGTGGAGGGCAAGTCTGGTGCCAGCAGCCGCGGTAATTCCAGCTCCACTAGCGTATATTAAAATTGTTGCGGTTAAAACGTTCGAAGTTGATACTTGTCCAACACAGTCCGGCTCCGCCGACCCGGTCAACCCGTGGTCGGTGGGCCAAGTCGGAATCTGGTTGCGACTCAATGGTGTGGTAGGGCACCAAGTCTGTGTCATGGTGTGCCCTTCAACGGGTGCAAGTGTAACATAGAGCTCGACCGCTCACGTTTACCTTGAACAAATTAGAGTGCTTAAAGCAGGGTGCCCAAACGCCCTAGAATAATCTTGCATGGAATAATGGAATACGACCTTGGTCTAATCTTTCATTGGTTTGTACTCAGACCGGAGGTAATGATTAACAGAAGTAGTTGGGGACACTAGTATTACGGCGCGAGAGGTGAAATTCGTAGACCGTCGTAAGACTAACTAAAGCGAAGGCATTTGTCAAGGATGCTTTCTTTAATCAAGAACGAAAGTTAGAGGATCGAAGGCGATTAGATACCGCCCTAGTTCTAACCGTAAACGATGCCAACTAGCAATTGGGAGACGCTACAACCAGGTGCTCTCAGTAGCTTCCGGGAAACCAAAGTCAGGTTCCGGGGGAAGTATGGTTGCAAAGTTGAAACTTAAAGGAATTGACGGAAGGGCACCACAATGAAATGGAGCTTGCGGTTCAATTTGACTCAACACGGGAAAACTTACCAGGTCCGAACTTATGGAGGTGAGACAGATTAATAGCTCTTTCTCAAATTTAAGGGTAGTGGTGCATGGCCGTTCTTAGTTCGTGGATTGATTTGTCTGGTTAATTCCGATAACGAACGTGACTCACATATGCTAACTAGAACGCAGTCAGCGTTAATGCGTCGATGCCGATTGGAACGGGTTAGGACCTTTCGGTGGAGTATGACCTGACACCTTCGCTGTTCGTGTGCGCAAGTGCACTTACGGTACGCTGCTTAGCAGGACAATTTGTGTTTAGCAAAATGAGATCGAGCGATAACAGGTCCGTGATGCCCTTAGATGTTCTGGGCTACACGCGTGCTACAATGTGGGTAGCAGCGTGTCTCCTATTCCGAGAGGAACGGGAAATCACTCAAATACTCACTTAGTAGGGATTATGGATTGCAATGGTCCATATGAACTCGGAACTTCTAGTAAGTGCTGGTCATCAGCCAGCGTTGAATACGTCCCTGCCCTTTGTACACACCGCCCGTCGCTACTACCGATGGATTATTTAGTGAGGTCTTTGGAGATGATCGTTCGCTGGATCCTCGTGAACCGCGTCTGCTTTATCGAAGTTGACCGAACTTGATGATTTAGAGGAAGTAAAAGTCGTAACAAGGTTTCCGTAGGTGAACCTGCGGAAGGATCATTAGTGGCCAAGTGATCCTTCCAGAAGTCCGAACCTGCGGGTTGAGACTTCGGCACAAGTTGCCATATGATAATTGACGAAACACTATAGAAGTCCGAACCTGCGGGTTGAGACTTAGGCACACGTTGCCTTATACATGACTTCGAACAAATACACAAGTCCGAACCTGCGGGTTGAGACTTAGGCACAAGTTGCCTTATACATGACTTCGAACAAATACACAAGTCCGAACCTGCGGGTTGAGACTTAGGCACAAGTTGCCATATGAAAGTTGACGAAACACTAACAAGTCCGAACCTGCGAGTTGAGACTTAGGCACACGTTGCCTTATACATGACTTCGAACAAATACACAAGTCCGAACTTGCGGGTTGAGACTTAGGCACAAGTTGCCTTATACATACATTGGCCAAATAAACAGAAGTCCGAACCTGCGGGTTGAGACTTAGGCACAAGTTGCCATATTATATTCGATCAAACACTAAGTAGTCCGAACCTGCGGGTTGAGACTCAAGACCGTAACAAGATGTCACTATACAAGTCCGAACCTAAGGGTTGAGACTTAATGCGATCTAGATACCAAGTTGACATCCAATACCTGTTGAGCAAAACCAAAGATTCCCTGTTCTCGAATGATTACACTATATAACAGGGAATCATGAAGAAATCAAGCAAGCGTGAAACAAAGTCATCACTTGGGCATGCTCGATAGCCAACCACATGACCTTAACCTAAGAGAGCATGCAAACCACATGATACCTATAAACGATTAACCCGCCCTAGTTCAATCGTTCACCAAGTGATGACTTCAGTATGGCTAAGAGAAAAACTTTTGAATGGGAAAAACTCTAAGTCCGAACCTCCGGGTTGAGACTTCCGCGTCGGAGGTGGGCGCACCTCCTATCCGAAAGATGGTGAATCAGGGGTGTTCGATCAGCAATGGTCGGATGCCCCGTCGTAGTCCAACTATGACAATCCAAGTCAAGACCTCCGGGTTGAGACTTCCGCGTCCGGAGGTACGCGTACCGCCTACCCGAAAGATGGTGAATCAGGGGTGTTCGATCAGCAATGGTCGGATGCCCCGTCGTAGTCCAACTATGACAATCAAAGTCAAGACCTCCGGGTTGAGACTTCCGCGTCCGGAGGTACGCGTACCGCCTACCCGAAAGATGGTGTGCTTCTGGGGTATTCGATGAGTCGGATACCCCGTCGTAGTCCAACTATGACAATACAAAGTCAAGACCTCCGGGTTGAGACTTCCGCGTCCGGAGGTACGCGTACCGCCTACCCGAAAGATGGTGTGCTTCTGGGGTATTCGATGAGTCGGATACCCCGTCGTAGTCCAACTATGACAATCAAAGTCAAGACCTCCGGGTTGAGACTTTCTAAGAGTACAAGCATAAAGGAACACGGACCAAGCCGTACCGAGAGAATCGGTACTAGAGCCCTTGTGGTTCTACATTGAGAGAGCCCTCGTGGTTCTCATTAGGGGCTTTATGCAAGAAGTACTCAATACTGTGGTGTGAAGTATAAAGTATAGAGTCCTCCACTGGTCCACGCTGCTCCGGCGGTCCTGGGTAAGATAGTTCATTCTAGCTTGCCCTATGTGGAAGAGGACTCAATACCCTACCTGTTGAGCTTGAAACAAAGTCATCACTTGGGCATGCTCATATTGCCATACACAATTACATTATATTCGAATGAGCATGCAAGCGACCCTATATAGACCGAACCAAAACGATAGATACCGCCGTAGTTCACCCCCACCAAGTGATGACTTCAGTATGGCTAGTGTGTGAAGTATAAAGTATAGTCCTCCCCTGGTCCACACTGCTTCGGCGGTCCTGGGTAAGATAGTTAGTTCTAGCTTGCCCTATGTGGAAGAGGACACAATACTTAATACTTAGAGTACAAGCATAAAGGAACACGGACCAAGCCGTACCGAGAGAATCGGTACTAGAGCCCTCGTGGTTCTACATTGAGAGAGCCCTCGTGGTTCTCATTAGGGGCTTTATGCAAGTCGTACTCAATACTGTGGTGTGAAGTATAAAGTATAGAGTCCTCCACTGGTCCACGCTGCTCCGGCGGTCCTGGGTAAGATAGTTCATTCTAGCTTGCCCTATGTGGAAGAGGACTCAATACCCTACCTGTTGAGCTTGAAACAAAGTCATCACTTGGGCATGCTCATATTGCCATACAATATTCCATTATCTACTAATGAGCATGCAGCTATATGATTATAACCTGTAAACGATTACCCCGCCGTAGTTCAGCGCTTCAACCAAGTGATGACTTCAGTATGGCTAGTGTGTGAAGTATAAAGTATAGTCCTCCCCTGGTCCACACTGCTTCGGCGGTCCTGGGTAAGATAGTTAGTTCTAGCTTGCCCTATGTGGAAGAGGACACCATACTTAATACTGTGGTGTAATGAACAAAGTATAGTCCTCCACTGGTCCACGCTGCTTCGGCGGTCCTGGGTAAGATAGTTAGTTCTAGCTTGCCCTATGTGGAAGAGGGCATACAAGACAAAGTATAGTTCTCCCCTGGTCCACGCTGCTTCGGCGGTCCTGGGTAAGATAGTTAATTCTAGCTTGCCCTATGTGGAAGAGAGCATACATGAACCAAGAACGAAGGTTATGATCGAGGAATGATTCGACAACTAACCGATGGTATGAAATGTGAAGAATTCAAGCAAGCACACAATCAAGTCATCACTTGGGCATGCTCGATAGCCAACCCTATGACATTAACCTAGTAGAGCATGCGAAAACCAATATATATGTAAACGATGCCCCTCCCTAGTTCAGCGCTTCAACCAAGTGATGACTTCAGAATGGCTAAATCAAATCGGTTCAAAACATACCATCGGTACCCTATTGAAACACACAAGTCGATATCAAACCTCATGATTGTGTAGTCCTCCACTGGTCCACACTGCTCCGGCGGTCCTGGGTAAGATAGTTCATTCTAGCTTGCCCTATGTGGAAGAGGGCACATTACTCAATACTGTGGTGTTATGAACAAAGTATAGTCCTCCACTGGTCCACGCTGCTTCGGCGGTCCTGGGTAAGATAGTTAGTTCTAGCTTGCCCTATGTGGAAGAGGGCATACAAGACAAAGTATAGTTCTCCCCTGGTCCACGCTGCTTCGGCGGTACTGGGTAAGATAGTTAATTCTAGCTTGCCCTATGTGGAAGAGAGCATACATGAACCAAGAACGAAGGTTATGATCGAGGAATGATTCGACAACTAACCGATGGTATGAAATGTGAAGAATTCAAGCAAGCACACAATCAAGTCATCACTTGGGCATGCTCGATAGCCAACCTCATGACATTAACCTAGTAGAGCATGCGAAAACCAATATATATGTAAACGATGCCTCCCTAGTTCAGCGCTTCAACCAAGTGATGACTTCAGAATGGCTAAATCAAATCGGTTCAAACCATACCATCGGTATCCTATTGAAACACACAAGTCGATATCAAACCTCATGATTGTGTAGTCCTCCACTGGTCCACGCCGCTTCGGCCGTCCTGGGTAAAATGGAACATTCCAGCTTGCCCTATGTGGAAGAGGGCACATTACTCAATACTGTGGTGTGAAGTATAAAGTTCAGTTCTCCCCTGGTCCACGCTGCTTCGGCGGTCCTGGGTAAGATAGTTCATTCTAGCTTGCCCTATGTGGAAGAGGACACTTCATACTTCGTCTCTAAGCGGCGGCTTGACTCCTCCCTACGGGGAACGGGTTTACGCGCACAGCGGCGGCTTACGCACTATGGCAGTCATGGATGCCTTACGTTTCTATGAAAAGTGTGTTCCTCCCCTGGTCCACGCTGCTTCGGCAGTCCTGGGTAAGATAGTTAGTTCTAGCTTGCCCTATGTGGAAGAGGACACGTAGACTTACTGTGGTGTGAAGTATAAAGTTCAGTTCTCCCCTGGTCCACGCCGCTTCGGCCGTCCTGGGTAAAATGGATTCATCCAGCTTGCCCTATGTGGAATGAGGACGCTTTATGCTTCGTCTCTAAGCGGCGGCTTGCTCCTCCCTACGGGGAACGGGTATACGCGCACAGCGGCGGCTTACGTTATGGCAGTCATGGATGCCTTACGTTTCCATGAAAAGTGTGTTCCTCCCCTGGTCCACGCTGCTTCGGCAGTCCTGGGTAAGATAGTTAGTTCTAGCTTGCCCTATGTGGAAGAGGACACGTAGACTTACTGTGGTGTGAAGTATAAGGTTCAGTTCTCCCCTGGTCCACGCCGCTTCGGCCGTCCTGGGTAAAATGGATTCATCCAGCTTGCCCTATGTGGAATGAGGACACTTTATGCTTCGTCTCTAAGCGGCGGCTTGCTCCTCCCTACGGGGAACGGGTATACGCGCACAGCGGCGGCTTACGCAAGTTAGTCACCCTCGGCAGTGGATCACTCGGCTCATGGATCGATGAAGACCGCAGCTAACTGCGCGTCATAATGTGAACTGCAGGACACATGAACATTGATAAGTTGAACGCATATTGCACGTCGTGGGAACCTACCATGATGTACAGATGACTGAGCGCTTATATTTGAGAAATGTATCGCATACATTTAACTACGCCGTGACACCCGTCACGAGACGTGCACCATGATGTTAACTAGGGTCGCGACGACCCGCTAGCATTAAAGAACCCGTGGTTTACAATATACTGGCATTGGAATTCGAAGTATTTAGAGCGTCGTGTTCCCGCGTGAGGCGGAAGTACGAGGAGAAGGCGTGCTTGTGGTGTCTGTGGTGGTGTTTACTGATGTCTAGCTTCAGCTTATTTATTT
>NW_026525158.1:82500-107500 GCF_943734705.1 Anopheles coustani | reverse complement strand
TCTCCGGATGTACTTCGGGTGTCACCTGTTGTCCGAGACCACTTGCATGGTTAGCAAGCGTTGTGATTCAATGGCCCTACCGGGCAAACACTTTGGGTTCGCAAGGACTTGGAGTGCCGGGACGGGTTGGCGGATCCAACACTCTGGGTACCTCCGGGTACTTGGGGTTGGTTGAGGACTTGGTGAACAAACACTTGTTGTACACTCTCCGGATGTACTTCGGGTGTCACCTGTTGTCCGAGGCCACTTGCATGGTAGCAAGCGTTGTGATACAATGGCCCTACCGGGCAAACACTTTGGGTTCGCAAGGACTTGGAGTGCCGGGACGGGTTTGCGGATCCAACACTCTGGGTACCTCCGGGTACTTGGGGTTGGTTGAGGACTTGGTGAACAAACACTTGATATACACTCTTCGGATGTACTTCGGGTATCGCCTGTTGTCCGAGACCACTTGCATGGTTAGCAAGCGTTGTGGTCTAATGGCCCTACCGGGCAAACACTTTGGGTTCGCGAGGACTTAGAGTGCTGGTAGTGGTTGGCGGACCCAACACTCTGGGTACCTCCGGGTACTTGGGGTTGGTTGAGGACTTGGTGAACAAACACTTGTTGTACACTCTCCGGATGTACTTCGGGTGTCACCTGTTGTCCGAGACCACTTGCATGGTTAGCAAGCGTTGTGGTCTAATGGCCCTACCGGGCAAACACTTTATGTTCGCGAGGACTTGGAGTGCTGGTAGTGGTTGGCGGACCCAACACTCTGGGTACCTCCGGGTACTTGGGGTTGGTTGAGAACTTGGTGAAGATACCCCTGTCACCTTGTTCGAGGCCACTTGCATGGTAGCAAGCGTTGTGATACAATGGCCCTACCGGGCAAACACTTTGGGTTCGCAAGGACTTGGAGTGCTGGTAGTGGTTGGCGGATCCAACACTCTGGGTACCTCCGGGTACTTGGGGTTGGTTGAGGACTTGGTGAACAAACACTTGATATACACTCTTCGGATGTACTTCGGGTGTCACCTGTTGTCCGAGGCCACTTGCATGGTCAACGGTTGAGGTGGTAATGGCGGGTCGGTGCTGTAGGGTGCCGGCCTGTTGGCTGCCTTGGCCGGGTTGGTTGGTTAACACTTGATTGAGCTTGCACCCGAGGGTAATGGCACTTGAAGGTGGGTACCGGCCGGCTGACCTGGTGTGATGGTTGGTTGGTGAACACTTGGCGGTACTTGCACTTGGCTGTGCTTGGACTTGAAGGTGGGATCCGGCTGGCCTAGGCCATTGGTGGTTGGTTGGTGGGTTAGCCCTTAGCTGGGCTGGCTGGCTGGCTGGCCATCGGTGGTGTGGTGTGGTGTGTGGAGTCGAGCATCGTGCGCCGTTGCCTTCTTCGGAGTGTTGTGGGTACGCAAGTGCTTGCAGTGCAAAGAGGTTGGTGATGGAGTGACATTGCCTTCACCATGGAGTTGCGGGTACTTAGGTACTTGCAAGGAGATGGTGGTATGGTGGTGTTGCGTGTGTGGTGTTCGATTAGAAAGATATAATTTCTAAGTCCGGATTAGTGCTGTCAGTGGGGCCCCCGCTAACAGGTCCTGCACGGCCACCGTGGGGCTTGACTTGGCGCTATTCCGGACTTGGGGCGATCACGATGTCCCCGTGCGGGACTTAGAAGATGGAAGAACACAAGTACCCTTATCCCATGACTTGTGAGCGATTGGCATACGATACCACATGAAGAGAAAAATTGGCTAAGTCCCGGATCCATATTATATGAACAGAATAATCGGCTAAGTCCCGGATCCATATTATATGAAGAGAAATATCGGCTAAGTCCAGGATCCATATTATATGAAACGAAAAATCGGCTAAGTCCAGGATCCATATATAATAACCTAATAATCGGCTAAGTCCCGGATCCATATTATATGAAGAGAAAAATCGGCTAAGTCCAGGATCCATATATAATAACCTAATAATCGGCTAAGTCCAGGATCCATATATAATAACCTAATAACAGGCTAAGTCCAGGATCCATATTATATGAAGAGAAAAATCGGCTAAGTCCGAGATTGGGTCTGTCAGACATACACTTTCAAGATACCACACAAGCAAGCAAGATGGCCTAGTGATGGAACCATATAATATGAAGAGAAAAATCGGCTAAGTCCGAGATTGGGTCTGTCGGAAATACACTATCAAGTTACCACACAAGCAAGCAAGATGGCCTAATGATGGATCCATATGATATGAAGAGAAAAATCGGCTAAGTCCAGGATCCATATAATATGAAGAGAAAAATCGGCTAAGTCCCAGATTGGGTCTGTCAGAAATACACTTCCAAGTTACCACACAAGCAAGCAAGATGGCCTAGTGATGGATCCATATGATATGAAGAGAAAAATCGGCTAAGTCCAGGATCCATATAATATGAAGAGAAAAATCGGCTAAGTCCCAGATTGGGTCTGTCAGAAATACACTTCCAAGTTACCACACAAGCAAGCAAGATGGCCTAGTGATGGATCCATATGATATGAAGAGAAAAATCGGCTAAGTCCCAGATTGGGTCTGTCAGAAATACACATCCAAGTTACCACACAAGCAAGCAAGATGGCCTAGTGATGGATCCATATGATATGAAGAGAAAAATCGGCTAAGTCCAGGATCCATATAATATGAAGAGAAAAATCGGCTAAGTCCCAGATTGGGTCTGTCAGAAATACACTTCCAAGTTACCACACAAGCAAGCAAGATGGCCTAGTGATGGATCCATATGATATGAAGAGAAAAATCGGCTAAGTCCAGGATCCATATAATATGAAGAGAAAAATCGGCTAAGTCCCAGATTGGGTCTGTCAGAAATACACTTCCAAGTTACCACACAAGCAAGCAAGATGGCCTAGTGATGGATCCATATGATATGAAGAGAAAAATCGGCTAAGTCCAGGATCCATATAATATGAAGAGAAAAATCGGCTAAGTCCCAGATTGGGTCTGTCAGAAATACACTTCCAAGTTACCACACAAGCAAGCAAGATGGCCTAGTGATGGATCCATATGATATGAAGAGAAAAATCGGCTAAGTCCAGGATCCATATAATATGAAGAGAAAAATCGGCTAAGTCCCAGATTGGGTCTGTCAGAAATACACTTCCAAGTTACCACACAAGCAAGCAAGATGGCCTAGTGATGGATCCATATGATATGAAGAGAAAAATCGGCTAAGTCCCAGATTGGGTCTGTCAGACATACACTATCAAGTTACCACACAAGCAAGCAAGATGGCCTAGTGATGGATCCATATGATATGAAGAGAAAAATCGGCTAAGTCCCAGATTGGGTCTGTCAGAAATACACTTCCAAGTTACCACATGAGCAAGCAAGATGGCCTAGTGATGGATCCATATAATATGCAGAGAAAAATCGGCTAAGTCCCAGATTGGGTCTGTCAGAAATACACTTCCAAGTTACCACATGAGCAAGCAAGTTACCACATGAAGAGAAAGCCGGCAAAGTCTGGGAATGTTACCACATGAACTGGAAAATGGGCAAAAACCTACCTTCACAGGGAACGTGAATAAGTAAGGCTGTAGACATCGGATCGACAAGCCAAAGACTGATATGGAAAGGAAATGAGTAGTACTAGCTTTCCTGAGAGTTGCAGAGCTTAGACTGCATATGAACGAAAGTTATTAAGCGTCAAAGTCAGAGAAGTTACCCAAAGGAACACAAGTTCCAACTTAGAGCATGTATACCGCCTAGACGGTAAGAGGTACGGCCAGGCTGAGGAATAAGGAAATGTTGGCCAACATGTTCCCTAACTATCCCCCGAAGACCGCAAAGCAATCCAACATCAACCAAGAAAGTTATAGCCCGATCAAGGAAACACCTACTTTGCACCGATATTGCACCAAATACATGTACCAAGCACCTTCGGTTGCATACCTGCAGGGGTTTACCATAGTAGGCCATGGAAGACCGATATACCGAACATAATCACTTTCTATCTCCTCGGGTGTTTGAGATAGCGCTTTGCGGTACAAGAACGAAAGTTAGACTTTATCTTGGTGCATCTTTTTGCCCAAGATCACAAGACCCTATCTACCAAGGCAAGAAAGTTGTGTGGGGACAAAATGTCCAAAAGTGCCCAAAGTGGCACACTTGAACCATATATTCGAGAAAAACACAAGTGTGGGCCCGAGCTAGCAAGTTGAAATGTTCTGACCGTCAGTAGCCCTAGTTGAGGTGCACTTATCATTATATGAGGCCAACGTGCCAGCTAGTCTCTAAAGGGGCGATATGGGTGTTCCAAGGTTTGTACCCAATTGAGGAAAAAACAGGGTAAGGTACGGTGTACCGCGAATAACTCGGGCTATAGATGTCCGATCGATGAGTTTGGCATATGTATGGAAAGGTCTCGACGAGACCTAACTACCCTGAAAGTATGAAGGCAAAGACTTGAATGACCGGGAAGTTATTAAGTGCACAAGTGGTAAAGTTGCACCAAAGTCCATGTTACCCGAAGTGGTACATGAACACCCAATATTCGACCAAAACACAAGTTTAGAGACGAGCTAGCGAGCTACATTGTTCAGACCGTCAGTAGCCCGCATCAAGACACGCATTTCATTATATTGAGCCTAGCCGCTAGCTCGACTCGAAGTCGGTCATATGGTTGGTTGATGGTTTGGACCGACCACGTGGTGTACCAAGGTGATGTACCTTTCATGAATTAAAACTCTAACTGTATGGCACTGAGCGACAAGCTAAGGTGTGATTTGGAATAGTCTTGAGTGGGACTATTTAGGAAAAATGCGAACAAAAAGTCACAAAGTCCTTGGGCGAAGCTATTAGCGAAACATAGAGCAAATTGGTACCAAAAACTATGGAAATGGGACTTGAGTCAAAAATAACCGCAAGTTGGAGAAGAGATAGCAAGCTTGCGTAAAACAATTATATTTGGTGCATGGTATCACCAACAAAAAAGTATATGGGGCCAAGGTGCTGGCTGGCCTCCAAAGTGGAGATATGGGCGATCCAAAGTTTGTACCCAAGTACGAACAAGTATGGAAAAAACAGGGTAAGGTACCAAGTACCATTAATAACTTCGGCTGTAGATGGCCGAGCGAGGCAAACGGCTCACCGTTGGAAAGGTCTTGGGGAGACCTATCTACCCTGAAAGTTTCATGAGGCTGAGTTGAAAGACCACGGAGATATTAGGTGATGATGGTCCAATTCGGGGACCAAGTCGCAGGAAATGGCGCTTGACCAAAATCACCCTTGGAAGGTGAATACCGGCTTACCGGTAAGAGATAGCGACTTGGCGTAGAATATTCATAAGTTGGGCGTGTAGAGACGCAACTTTTATTATATGGGGCCAACCCGGTCAGGGTGCTCCAAGTCGGTCGTTTGGTTGGTTTATGGTTTGGGCCGACCACGTGGTGTGCCAAGTTGAGGTACCTTTCATGAATTATAACTCGGTCAGTTTGCCACCGAGCGACAAGCTGCGGTGTGTTTTGGAATGGTCTTGAGTGGGACTATCAAGGAAAAATACCAATCGAAAATCAGCTTGTCCATGGCCGAAGCTATTAGTGAAACATATAGCAAAATGGGTCCAAAAACGAATGAAATGGGACTTGGACCAAGAATAACGGCAAGTTGGAGAAGAGATAGCAAGTTGACGTAGAACATTTATATTTTGGGCATAGTATGACCAACAAAAAAGTATTTGGGGCCAAGGTGCTGGCTGGCCTCCAAAGTGGAGATATGGGCGATACAAAGTTTGTACCCAAGTACGAACAAGTATGGAAAAAACAGGGTAAGGTACCAAGTACCATTAATAACTTCGGCTGTATATGGCCGAGCGAGGCAAACGGCTCACCGTTGGAAAGGTCTCGGGGAGACCTATCTACCCTGAAAGTTTCATGAGGCTGAGTTGAAAGACCACGGAGATATTAGGTGATGATGGTCGTATTCGGGGACCAAGTCGCAGGAAATGGCACTTGACCAAAATCCCCCTTGGAAGGTGAATACCGGCTTACCGGTAAGAGATAGCGACTTGGCGTAGAATATTCATAAGTTGGGCGTGTAGAGACGCAACTTTCATTATATGGGGCCAACCCGGTCAGGGTGCTCCAAGTCGGTCGTTTGGTCGGTTTATGGTTTGGGCCGACCACGTGGTGTACCAAGTTGAGGTACCTTTCATGAATTATAACTCGGTCAGTTTGCCACCGAGCGACAAGCTGCGGTGTGTTTTGGAATGGTCTTGAGTGGGACTATCAAGGAAAAATACAAATAGAAAATCAGCTTGTCCATGGCCGAAGCTATTAGTGAAACATATAGCAAAATGGGTCCAAAAACGAATGAAATGGGACTTGGACCAAGAATAACGGCAAGTTGGAGAAGAGATAGCAAGTTGGCGTAGAACAATTATATTTGGTGCATGGTATGACCAACAAAAAAGTATATGAGGCCAAGGTGCTGGCTGGCCTCCAAAGTGGAGATATGGGCGATCCAAAGTTTGTACCCAAGTATGGCAAAAACTGGTAGAGGTACCTTTCATGAATTACTGCTCAGGCTGTATGGCACTTAGCGGGACGCTTGGCTCTGGTATGGAATAGTCTTGAGTGGGACTATCAAGGAAAAATACGAACAAAAAATCACCATGTCCACGGACGAAGGTATTAGCGAAACTTAGAGCGAAATTGCGACCAAGTCGCTGGAAATGGCCCTTGGACCAAGTATACCGTCAAGGCGGTACGAGATAGCGAGTTGACGTGGAATATTTATAAGTTTGCCTCCACGAGACAAAAGTTTAGTTATATGGGGCCAACCCGCTCAGGGTTGTCCAAGTCGGTCATATGGCTGATCGAAATTTTCGACCAAGTACTGAGAAAACAGGGTAAGGTACCGTGTACCTCGAATAACTTTGGCTGTAGATGTCCGAGCGAGGCAAACGGCATAGCGTTGGAAAGGTCTTGAGGTGTTCTAGGCACCCTGAAAGTTTGAAAAGGCTATCTGGAAAACTCGTGGAGATATTAGAGAAACATTGGGCCCAAAAGATACCAAGTCGCAGGAAATGGGCCCTCCATGAACACCCTAAAATCCCAATTACGGCTAAGTTGCAGGCCAGCTAGCGAAGTGAAATGTTCTAGGCATAACTAGAACACGTTAAGGCGCAACTTTTTGAATAAGAACTTTTTTCGATATCTGGTCCCCAAAGGGGGGATATGGGCGATCCAAGGATTTTTCCAAGTTTCGGTACTTTTTACGGTATCGCTCATAGCTCCGGCTGTAAGCAAGCAAATGACAACCTAAGACATGATTTGGAAAGGTATTGAGTAGTACTAACTTACGTTAGAACACAGCGAAGCGCTATCGGTTCATGGCAAGGCCGATATAAACAGTCAAAGATGAAAAATGTTGATAAAATGAACAAAAATTACCTTGGTACGCGAATAGCGGCCAGGGATGAAGAGGTACGAAGTTGGTGTAGAACAATTATAATTAGGGCTTGGTACGCTCTAAAAGTTTGCCGAAGACCGCAAAGCGCTCAGACCCATAGAAAGTGGCCATTTGGGCCGAACAGTGCGTGCAAAGAGGTGAAAATGCAAAAATTGCACTTTGGGGGGCGATTTGCGGGGGGAAGGAGGGGTCGGAGGGCAAAATGTCCCTTGACCAAAAAGTCTTATCTCGTCGAGATCTACAACATTGCCGAAGACCGCAAAGCGCTAGCTCGCAATCGAAAAATCGAGAATTTGAAAATTTTCTAAGTCTTGGGCTCCCTAAGGAAAAGTTTCAAAAATCACGTTTGTCCCCAATTTTGAAGGGGAAGGAGTCGGTTCCGGGGCATGGTGTCTTCGGCAAAAAGTCTTATCTTTTTGCGTACTTTCGACTAGTTCAATAAAAATTTTTGACCCAAAATTTGTTCGGCGGACCCCTAGGTCGAAAAACCCGAAAAAAGTCGAAAAAAGTCGAAAATGTCGAAAAATGAGAAAACCTCATATTCGGACTCTACACGAGCCCCAGATATTGAAAAGTGAAATCCGCGGTCGATTTGGAACAAAAAATTGACCTAGGCAAAGTTGTATGGAGGTAGGGACCCCTGAGAAAAAAGTTTGGTCCCGAGGCTCCTTGGACCACCAAGTCCCTAGGTCGGACCAAAATCGGAAAAAATCCGACCAAAGTCGAAAGTGTCGAAAATTTTAAAAAACCCCTTTTGGGGCCCTATGGCCTCCCTAGATAATGAAAAGTGAGGTCCGCGGCCGATCCGGAAGAAAAACTTGACCTAGGCAAACTTGTATGACGGTGGGGACCCAAAAAAATTTCGATGAGTGTAGTTTAGACAGGCCGGAAAATGTATCGGTGGTCCGTATCAAGGGACGTCTTTTAGTTCCATGGGGTGGTGGTCGTCGAACAAAGTCGCCTAGGTCGACCACCAGAAAGACCAGTCGTGTTGTAATGGATGTTTTGACCACTTTACTAGGGAAACCTAGTAGGTCGAAGCAAATTTGGGGTTCGAGATGAGTTGGTGAAAGTTGGTCCAACCTAGGTGTGCTTGGTGGAGGTTGACCATGAAAGTAGAGCATGATAGGAATGACCATAACTTTGGTTCTAGATGTCGGATCGGTACACTTGAGGCAGTTTTGGAAAGGTGAAGGCCTGCTCTAGCTATGTTTCCTACCAAGCTGAGCGCCTACTAGTGACCCGGAGGAGGTATTAAGGGTCAAAGGCAAAAAGGGGTACCCTAAAGTGCATGTGACCAAGAAAATGGGAAAAACGGTATCGCCTATAGCTCAGGCTGTATGGCTCGGATCGGAAAGCTTGGATATGCGTTGGAAAGGTCTTGACGAGCGCTAGCTATGTGTCCTACCAAGCGAAGCGCTAGGTGTTGAGCAAGTCGGTCATATTAGAGGGCAAAGGTGAAAAATGGTGGTTTAGAGGCGAAAATTCACCTTATGATCGAAAATAGCGGGCGAACGATAAGAGCTACGAACACGGCGTAGAACAATCATAAGTACGTTACCACAAGACCTAACTTTGGCCAATATAGAGCGAGAAGATCGGAGGTACCCATCAGGGTGATATGGCTGGTTCAAAGTTGGACCAAAACGAGACTTGAGAAATGGGTTGAAACACGGTATCGCGAATAACTCAGGCTGTATGGAACGGATCGACAAGCTAAGATCAGTGTTGGAAAGGTCGAACCGAGCGCTAACTATAATCCCAAACAACCGAAGCGCTAAGTGTTGAGCAAAACTGAGTTATTAAGCGACAAAGTGGAAAAATAATACCAAAATTTCCAAAAATCACACAAGACCAAGAATACCGAGCAGGCGGTAAGAGATAGCGGGTTGACGTAGAATACTTATAAGTTTGCCTCTACGAGACCTAAAAGTCGTCCATAGACAGCGAGAAGATCGGACCACTCTGGAAGGGTGATACGAGTGGTCAAAAATTGGCAAAAATGAAACATGGCTAAAATGGATTTGACTTGTGCACCGTATAGCTCCGGCTGTATGGCATGGATTGTTAAGCTAGGATATGTTTTGGAAAGGTAACACCCAGCGCTAGATACGACTAGAAGAAAGCAAAGCGCTAACTAGCATGATTTGGAAGTTATTAAACGACAAAGTCGAAAAATGTTACCAAAATTGAAACTCGAGTACATTGGGCCAAAAAGTACAAGTTGTGAAATTTGGACTTACGAGTAAAATACCGAGCAGGCGGTAAGAGATAGAGACTTGGTGTAGAACAATTATATGTTGGGCATGTTATAACCTATATTTGGCCCGAACATAGTGTCGAGATCGGTGGTACCCAAAAGGGTGGTACAGGTGTTAGATGGTTTTCCCAGAGCATAAGCTCCACATGATATGGAAAACGGGAAACATCATAACTTCGGCTGTATGGCATGGAATGGGACGAACAAGGTATCGATGGAAAGAGAAAAGGTAGCGCTAACTATAATTCCTACCAAGCAAAGCGCTAGCATGTGACCGTTCGGGTGTTATTGTGAGTCAAAGTCTGAAATTGTTACCACGAGAGGCGAAAATCCAACTAAGTCCATGAATACCGGGCTGGCGGTAAGAGATACGGCTTGGCCGTAGAACATTTATAAGTTGGCCAAGACAAGGCCTAAGTTTCGTCCATAGACGACAAGAAGATCGAAGATACCTGAAGGTGAGATATGGGCGTCCCAAAGTGGGCCTTTGAAAAAGTGACAAACTTCCCTTATAACAGCATACACCAAATATCTCTGGCTCTATGGCACCGAATAAGAAGTTGAGCTCAGCGATAGAAAGGTGATAGTCAGCGCTAAATATCATACGAACAGAGTGAAGCGCTAAAGAGAAAGGATCTTGGTGATATAAGGTGACAAAGTCGAGAAAAGTTGCCTCAAAATCATGAAAAATGTGAAAAAAATGGCTAAGTCCCGGGTGCCTTAAGGGCAGGTTTATCGAATGTACCGAGCTGGCGGTACGAGATAGAGACTTGGTGTAGAACAATTATATGTTTGGCATGGCAAGACCTACATTCGGTCAATACAAAGTGAGAAGATCAAAGATACCCGCAAGGGTGATATTGGTGTCCAAAGGAAAAAAGCACTAAGTCAAGAAGTCAGTATGCGATGAAACACGGACCAAGAGTACCAAGCAATTGGTGCAAGTTAGAGCCTTAATGGTTCAAGATAGAGACTTGGTGTAGAACAATTATAAGTTTGGCATAGCAAGACCTACATTTGGTCAATACATGGTGCGAAGATCAAAGATACCCGTAAGGGTGATATTGGTGTCCAAAGGTAAAAAACACTAAGTCTTGGGAAACTTATATGAAGAAAAAGGACCCTGATGGGTCATATGGAATTGATCGAAAAATCGGCTAAGTCCCAAAATGGGGATGTCAGAACTACACTCATGTGTTACCACACCAAGCAAGGCAAACTTATATGAAGCAAAGGACCCTGATGGGTCATATGGTATTTTACGAAAAATCGGCTAAGTCCCAAAATGGGGATGTCAGAACTACACTCAAATGTTACCACACCAAGCAAGGCAAACTTATATGAAGCAAAGGACCCTGATGGGTCATATGGTATTTTACGAAAAATCGGCTAAGTCCCAAAATGATGATGTCAGAACTACACTAACAAGTTACCACACCAAGCAAGGCAAACTTATATGAAGCAAAGGACCCTGATGGGTCATATGGTATTTTACGAAAAATCGGCTAAGTCCCAAAATGGGGATGTCAGAACTACACTCAAATGTTACCACATCAAGCAAGGCAAACTTATATGAAGCAAAGGACCCTGATGGGTCATATGGTATTTTACGAAAAATCGGCTAAGTCCCAAAATGATGATGTCAGAACTACACTCAAATGTTACCACACCAAGCAAGGCAAACTTATATGAAGCAAAGGACCCTGATGGGTCATATGGTATTTTACGAAAAATCGGCTAAGTCCCAAAATGGGGATGTCAGAACTACACTCAAATGTTACCACACCAAGCAAGGCAAACTTATATGAAGCAAAGGACCCTGATGGGTCATATGGTATTTTACGAAAAATCGGCTAAGTCCCAAAATGGGGATGTCAGAACTACACTCAAATGTTACCACACCAAGCAAGGCAAACTTATATGAAGCAAAGGACCCTGATGGGTCATATGGTATTTTACGAAAAATCGGCTAAGTCCCAAAATGGGGATGTCAGAACTACACTCAAATGTTACCACACCAAGCAAGGCAAACTTATATGAAGGCAAGGACCCTGATGGGTCATATGGTATTTTACGAAAAATCGGCTAAGTCCCAAAATGGGGATGTCAGAACTACACTCAAATGTTACCACATCAAGCAAGGCAAACTTATATGAAGCAAAGGACCCTGATGGGTCATATGGTATTTTACGAAAAATCGGCTAAGTCCCAAAATGATGATGTCAGAACTACACTAACAAGTTACCAAACCAAGCAAGGCAAACTTATATGAAGCAAAGGACCCTGATGGGTCATATGGTATTTTACGAAAAATCGGCTAAGTCCCAAAATGGGGATGTCTGAACTACACTCATATGTTACCACACCAAGCAAGGCAAACTTATATGAAGCAAAAGACCCTGATGGGTCAAATGGTATTTTACGAAAAATCGGCTAAGTCCCAAAATGGGGATGTCAGAACTACACTCAAATGTTACCACACCAAGCAAGGCAAACTTATATGAAGCAAAAGACCCTGATGGGTCATATGGTATTTTACGAAAAATCGGCTAAGTCCCAAAATGGGGATGTCAGAACTACACTCAAATGTTACCACACCAAGCAAGGCAAACTTATATGAAGCAAAGGACCCTGATGGGTCATATGGTATTTTACGAAAAATCGGCTAAGTCCCAAAATGATGATGTCAGAACTACACTAACAAGTTACCAAACCAAGCAAGGCAAACTTATATGAAGCAAAGGACCCTGATGGGTCATATGGTATTTTACGAAAAATCGGCTAAGTCCCAAAATGGGGATGTCAGAACTACACTCAAATGTTACCACACCAAGCAAGGCAAACTTATATGAAGCAAAGGACCCTGATGGGTCATATGGTATTTTACGAAAAATCGGCTAAGTCCCAAAATGGGGATGTCAGAACTACACTAAAATGTTACCACACCAAGCAAGGCAAACTTATATGAAGGCAAGGACCCTGATGGGTCATATGGTATGGATCGAAAAATCGGCTAAGTCCCAAAATGGGGATGTCTGAACTACACTCAAATGTTACCACATCAAGCAAGGCAAACTTATATGAAGGAAAGGACCCTGATGGGTCATATGGTATTTTACGAAAAATCGGCTAAGTCCCAAAATGGGGGATGTCAGAACTACACTCATGTGTTACCACACCAAGCAAGGCAAACTTATATGAAGGCAAGGACCCTGATGGGTCATATGGTATTTTACGAAAAATCGGCTAAGTCCCAAAATGGGGATGTCAGAACTACACTAAAAAGTTACCACACCAAGCAAGGCAAACTTATATGAAGCAAAGGACCCATATGGGTCATATGGTATTTTACGAAAAATCGGCTAAGTCCCAAAATGATGATGTCAGAACTACACTCAAATGTTACCATACCAAGCAAGGCAAACTTATATGAAGCAAAGGACCCTGATGGGTCATATGGTATTGATCGAAAAATCGGCTAAGTCCCAAAATGGGGATGTCAGAACTACACTCAAATGTTACCACACCAAGCAAGGCAAACTTATATGAAGGCAAGGACCCTGATGGGTCATATGGTATTTTACGAAAAATCGGCTAAGTCCCAAAATGGGGATGTCAGAACTACACTAAAAAGTTACCACACCAAGCAAGGCAAACTTATATGAAGCAAAGGACCCATATGGGTCATATGGTATTTTACGAAAAATCGGCTAAGTCCCAAAATGATGATGTCAGAACTACACTCAAATGTTACCATACCAAGCAAGGCAAACTTATATGAAGCAAAGGACCCTGATGGGTCATATGGTATTTTACGAAAAATCGGCTAAGTCCCAAAATGGGGATGTCAGAACTACACTAAAAAGTTACCACACCAAGCAAGGCAAAGTACCTAGGTGAACCCTAGGAAGAAACACGGACCAAGTCAGATGGCCTAAGTCAATAGAACAAGTGACCTAGGCAAAGTTGTATGGCGCTGAGGACCCTGAAAAATCTGGTTAGTGTAGTTTAGACAGGGTAGGTTTTTGGGTCGGCCGAACTCCCTTATTTTGGGTTTTGGCCTCATCAAGAAGCTACACCTAGGCAAACTGCCTAGGGTGAAAGTGCGAAGACCAATCGAATAGTAAGACAAGTTTTGACCGATCGCCCTAGGCAAGCTTGTATGAAGAAAGGGACCCTAAGGGTCATATGGAAATACATGAAAAATCGGCTAAGTCCCAAAATTGGGATGTCAGAACTACACTAAAAAGTTACCACATCAAGCAAGGCAAACTACCTAGGTGAACCCTAGCAAGAAACACGGACCAAGTCAGATGGCCTAAGTCAAGAGTGCAAGTGACCTAGGCAAAGTTGTATGACGGTGAGGACCCTGAAAAATCTGGTTAGTGTAGTTTAGACAGGGGAGGTTTTTGGGTCGGCTGAACCTCCTTATTTTGGGTTTTGACCTCCTCAAGAAGCTACACCTAGGCAAACTGCCTAGGGTGAAAGTGCGAAGACCAATCGAATAGTAAGACAAGTTTTGACCGATCGCCCTAGGCAAGCTTGTATGAAGAAAGGGACCCTATGGGTCATATGGAAATACATGAAAAATCGGCTAAGTCCCAAAATTGGGATGTCTGAACTACACTAAAAAGTTACCACATCAAGCAAGGCAAAGTACCTAGGTGAACCCTAGCAAGAAACAATGACCAAGTCAGATGGCCTAAGTCAAGAGAACAAGTGACCTAGGCAAAGTTGTATGACGGTGAGGACCCTGAAAAATCTGGTTAGTGTAGTTTAGACAGGGGAGGTTTTTGGGTCGGCTGAACCTCCTTATTTTGGGTTTTGACCTCCTCAAGAAGCTACACCTAGGCAAACTGCCTAGGGTGAAAGTGCGAAGACCAATCGAATAGTAAGACAAGTTTTGACCGATCGCCCTAGGCAAGCTTGTATGAAGAAAGGGACCCTATGGGTCATATGGAAATATACGAAAAATCGGCTAAGTCCCGAAATTGGGATGTCTGAACTACACTAAAAAGTTACCACATCAAGCAAGGCAAAGTACCTAGGTGAACCCTAGGAAGAAACACGGACCAAGTCAGATGGCCTAAGTCAAGAGTACAAGTGACCTAGGCAAAGTTGTATGGCGCTGAGGACCCTGAAAAATCGGGTTAGTGTAGTTCAGACAGGGGAGGTTTCAGGGTCGGCCAGACCTCCTTATTTCGGGTTTTGGCCTCCTCAAGAAGACAGACCTAGGCAAAGTGCCTAGGGTGAAAGTGCGAAGACCAATCGAATAGTAAGACAAGTTTTGACCGATCGCCCTAGGCAAGCTTGTATGAAGAAAGGGACCCTATGGGTCATATGGAAATATACGAAAAATCGGCTAAGTCCCGAAATTGGGATGTCTGAACTACACTAAAAAGTTACCACATCAAGCAAGGCAAAGTACCTAGGTGAACCCTAGGAAGAAACACGGACCAAGTCAGATGGCCTAAGTCAAGAGTACAAGTGACCTAGGCAAAGTTGTATGGCGCTAAGGACCATGAAAAATCGGGTTAGTGTAGTTAAGACAGGGGAGGTTTCAGGGTCGGCCAGACCTCCTTATTTCGGGTTTTGGCCTCCTCAAGAAGACAGACCTAGGCGAATTGCCTAGGGTGAAACTGCGAAGACCAATCGAATAGTAAGACAAGTTTTGACCGATCGCCCTAGGCAAGCTTGTATGAAGAAAGGGACCCTATGGGTCATATGGAAATTCATGAAAAATCGGCTAAGTCCCAAAATTGGGATGTCAGAACTACACTATAAAGTTACCACATTAGCAAGGCAGACTTGTATGAAGAACGGGACCCAGGTGAAAGTAGCAAATATCCCAAACCGAACATGAATATTATACACACAAGAGTACGAACATAAAGGAACACGGACCAAGCGTGCCGAGAGAATCGGTACTATAGAGCCCTCGTGGTTCTACACAAAGACTTTATGTTAGGGGTTCAAGCCCCATAGTACTCAAACGGTGACAGTAGCAAATATCCAAAAACGAACTGGAATTTACATTCTGTTGGTCATGCGGTCGTCCAAAGGGGTCTAGTATCCTGGGATGACAAGCATCACGGGCACAGTCTCGTATCAAAACAGTCGAAGAGGCCCGCGAAAGCTTGCTTTCCATGGCTATGCGATGCACAAATTGAGTTTCTCCGTAGTTATACACAGCGCACAGGTGAAAGTAGCAAATATCCCAAATCGAACATGAATTTTATACACACAAGAGTACAAACATAAAGGAACACGGACCAAGCGTACCGAGAGAATCGGTACTAGAGCCCTTGTGGTTCTACATTGAGAGCCCTCGTGGTTCTACATAGATACTTTATGTTAGGGGTTCCAACCCCATAGTACTAGAACGGTGGAAGTAGCAAATAAACCGAACGTGGAATTTACTTTCTGATGGTCATGCGGTCGTCCAAAGGGGTCTAGTATCCTGGGATGACAAGCATCACGGGCACAGCTCGTATCAAAACAGTCGAAGAGGCCCGCGAAAGCTTGCTTTCCATGGCTATGCGATGCACAAATTGAGTTTACTCACCGTAGTATAAAACGAACGAACCGAACCTATCCGAGTAGGGATAATGGGCGCAGTAACATACTTCTGTGACCCAGCGAGAGTTGAACGAGGTGACATGAACTGTCAGTGGCTTATATCAGATGGGATATATACATGAGATTGCTTTCAAATCTACACTCGAAAACCTAACCAAGTAAAAGCGAACGTGGGGAGGATTCGAAACTGGTAACGAAATCTTAAGCTGGAAAGAGTCATCACTATGGATACATATTATGCGAAACCAATCAAGTGCTCATTACTGATCCAAAACCGAAGAGCACTAGTGAACACCTTAATCTCACCCTAGTTCACATCCAAGTGATCGACCACGTGTGTGAAGCAAAGACCAATCGAATTCCTCAATGGACCGAACACTATGAACAAATGGCCAAAAACGTTATAACTATCCAAACATACTACTATCTAGCGAAAGTCATCACGATGGAACCATACCATGATCTTTAACCTATAGCGCTCACCATATTCCTACCCAGAGTGCAAGTGAACAGATTGCCCACCCTTACCCAGTTCACAACCACGTGATCGACTAACATACCGAGGTTACCACAAGTCAAAGTTATACGTTTACAAGCGCAAGACCAATCGAAAACCCCGAAAGCAATCTCGACCCAAAATGTATTATCCGTGAGTGTAGTCGAGTCTCGTACTCGTCATCTGTAATCGTCGGATAGAATATCCAGTACACGGTTGTCTTTCCAAATGAAATCTACATACAGAACTCGCTCTTGGCAAATGGGTGGCATTGGCGCAATCAGGAGCGAGTTCCCGTCCGGGTGCCAAGTGATTGGCAAATGTCTGGGGGAAAGCAACCATATATTGATTTGTCTGTTAGTGTACTGGGTGTTTGAGGTATGTAGTATCCACGCTTGGTTGGGTGTGTCAGAGGACCATGGATGCGTTCACAACCCCAATTGGGGTACATCGGGAATGATTTTGTGGAACCGATGTGCCCGGCACACACTAAGTTTTGTTGCAAGTTAATAGTGTGCCATGTCCGGGGGGGTTGTGATTAAACTCTGGTGAATTGCGTACTGTGGTGATTGGGGTATGAAAGCCCCGCAGTTGCAATGATCGGACGCGCCTAGCGTGTCCTTTAGTTGATGGTAGGGAAATGAAGGCCCTTGTCAGCTCACCTAAGTATTCATGGAAGTTTGGCATAAGGTCGCTGTGGTAGGGGTATGAAGGCCCCGTCAGCGCATGCACAATCGGGCGCACGAGCGCTTAGCGGAGTCGAATGCCGCTCAAGTGCCTGTCCGGTGCATCGGGTGTGTGTGTGATACGAGGGCAATGAGGTTCGCACGGGGGCTCGCCTCCCGTGTGCTACCGGACTTGACAACATATAGAACGTGGTGTTTGCTCCTCCGGGTGCAATGGGACAATGAACATTCGAACGCAAAGTCGGAATTCTGGTTGATCCTACCAGTAATATACGCTCGTCTCAAAGGTTAAGCCATGCATGTCTAAGTACAAACAGATTTAATGTGAAACCGCATAAGGCTCAGTATAACAGCTATAATTTACGAGATCATCAACCTAGTTACTTGGATAACTGTGGAAAATCTAGAGCTAATACATGCAACATGCCAGGACCCTCGCGGGAACTGGTGCACTTATTAGTCAAACCAATCGCGGGTTCTCCGTGTCATTGAGTTGAAGTCTGGATAATGATGCTGATCGTATGGTCTCGCACCGACGACAGATCTCGCAAATATCTGCCCTATCAACTATGGATGGTAGTATAGAGGACTACCATGGTTGCAACGGGTAACGGGGAATCAGGGTTCGATTCCGGAGAGGGAGCCTGAGAAATGGCTACCACATCCAAGGAAGGCAGCAGGCGCGTAAATTACCCAATCCCGGGACGGGGAGGTAGTGACGAGAAATAACAATATGAAACTCTTTAATGATGTTTCATAATTGGAATGAGTAGAGCATAAATCCTTCTACGAGGATCAAGTGGAGGGCAAGTCTGGTGCCAGCAGCCGCGGTAATTCCAGCTCCACTAGCGTATATTAAAATTGTTGCGGTTAAAACGTTCGAAGTTGATACTTGTCCAACACAGTCCGGCTCCGCCGACCCGGTCAACCCGTGGTCGGTGGGCCAAGTCGGAATCTGGTTGCGACTCAATGGTGTGGTAGGGCACCAAGTCTGTGTCATGGTGTGCCCTTCAACGGGTGCAAGTGTAACATAGAGCTCGACCGCTCACGTTTACCTTGAACAAATTAGAGTGCTTAAAGCAGGGTGCCCAAACGCCCTAGAATAATCTTGCATGGAATAATGGAATACGACCTTGGTCTAATCTTTCATTGGTTTGTACTCAGACCGGAGGTAATGATTAACAGAAGTAGTTGGGGACACTAGTATTACGGCGCGAGAGGTGAAATTCGTAGACCGTCGTAAGACTAACTAAAGCGAAGGCATTTGTCAAGGATGCTTTCTTTAATCAAGAACGAAAGTTAGAGGATCGAAGGCGATTAGATACCGCCCTAGTTCTAACCGTAAACGATGCCAACTAGCAATTGGGAGACGCTACAACCAGGTGCTCTCAGTAGCTTCCGGGAAACCAAAGTCAGGTTCCGGGGGAAGTATGGTTGCAAAGTTGAAACTTAAAGGAATTGACGGAAGGGCACCACAATGAAATGGAGCTTGCGGTTCAATTTGACTCAACACGGGAAAACTTACCAGGTCCGAACTTATGGAGGTGAGACAGATTAATAGCTCTTTCTCAAATTTAAGGGTAGTGGTGCATGGCCGTTCTTAGTTCGTGGATTGATTTGTCTGGTTAATTCCGATAACGAACGTGACTCACATATGCTAACTAGAACGCAGTCAGCGTTAATGCGTCGATGCCGATTGGAACGGGTTAGGACCTTTCGGTGGAGTATGACCTGACACCTTCGCTGTTCGTGTGCGCAAGTGCACTTACGGTACGCTGCTTAGCAGGACAATTTGTGTTTAGCAAAATGAGATCGAGCGATAACAGGTCCGTGATGCCCTTAGATGTTCTGGGCTACACGCGTGCTACAATGTGGGTAGCAGCGTGTCTCCTATTCCGAGAGGAACGGGAAATCACTCAAATACTCACTTAGTAGGGATTATGGATTGCAATGGTCCATATGAACTCGGAACTTCTAGTAAGTGCTGGTCATCAGCCAGCGTTGAATACGTCCCTGCCCTTTGTACACACCGCCCGTCGCTACTACCGATGGATTATTTAGTGAGGTCTTTGGAGATGATCGTTCGCTGGATCCTCGTGAACCGCGTCTGCTTTATCGAAGTTGACCGAACTTGATGATTTAGAGGAAGTAAAAGTCGTAACAAGGTTTCCGTAGGTGAACCTGCGGAAGGATCATTAGTGGCCAAGTGATCCTTCCAGAAGTCCGAACCTGCGGGTTGAGACTTCGGCACAAGTTGCCATATGATAATTGACGAAACACTATAGAAGTCCGAACCTGCGGGTTGAGACTTCGGCACAAGTTGCCATATGATAATTGACGAAACACTATAGAAGTCCGAACCTGCGGGTTGAGACTTCGGCACAAGTTGCCTTATATAAAACTTCGAACAAATACACAAGTCCGAACCTGCGGGTTGAGACTTAGGCACAAGTTGCCATATGATAGTTGACGAAACACGTTAGAAGTCCGAACCTGCGGGTTGAGACTTCGGCACAAGTTGCCATATGAACATTGACGAAACACTATGAAGTCCGAACCTGCGGGTTGAGACTTGGGCACAAGTTGCCTTATATATAACTTCGAACAAATACACAAGTCCGAACCTGCGGGTTGAGACTTAGGCACAAGTTGCCTTATATATAACTTCGAACAAATACACAAGTCCGAACCTGCGGGTTGAGACTTAGGCACAAGTTGCCTTATACATACATTGGCCAAATAAACAGAAGTCCGAACCTGCGGGTTGAGACTTAATGCGATCTAGATACCAAGTTGACATCCAATACCTGTTGAGCAAAACCAAAGATTCCCTGTTCTCGAATGATTACACTATATAACAGGGAATCATGAAGAAATCAAGCAAGCGTGAAACAAAGTCATCACTTGGGCATGCTCGATAGCCAACCACATGACCTTAACCTAAGAGAGCATGCAAACCACATGATACCTATAAACGATTAACCCGCCCTAGTTCAATCGTTCACCAAGTGATGACTTCAGTATGGCTAAGAGAAAAACTTTTGAATGGGAAAAACTCTAAGTCCGAACCTCCGGGTTGAGACTTCCGCGTCGGAGGTGGGCGCACCTCCTATCCGAAAGATGGTGAATCAGGGGTGTTCGATCAGCAATGGTCGGATGCCCCGTCGTAGTCCAACTATGACAATCCAAGTCAAGACCTCCGGGTTGAGACTTCCGCGTCCGGAGGTACGCGTACCGCCTACCCGAAAGATGGTGAATCAGGGGTGTTCGATCAGCAATGGTCGGATGCCCCGTCGTAGTCCAACTATGACAATCAAAGTCAAGACCTCCGGGTTGAGACTTTCCGCGAGTACAAGCATAAAGGAACACGGACCAAGCCGTACCGAGAGAATCGGTACTAGAGCCCTCGTGGTTCTACATTGAGAGAGCCCTCGTGGTTCTCATTAGGGGCTTTATGCAAGTCGTACTCAATACTGTGGTGTGAAGTATAAAGTAGTCCTCGCCTGGTCCACGCTGCTTCGGCGGTCCTGGGTAAGATAGTTAATTCTAGCTTGCCCTATAGTGGAATGAGGACACTTAATGCTTCGTCTTTTAGCGGCGGCTAGACTCCTCCTCACGGGGAACGAGTTGACGCACACAGCGGCGGCTTACGCACTATGGCAATCATGGATGCCTGAAGATTCCGTGAAGTTCTCCCCTGGTCCACGCTGCCTCGGCAGTCCTGGGTAAAATGGAATATTTCCAGCTTGCCCTATAGTGGAAGAGGACTATCCAACAATACAAAGTCAAGACCTCCGGGTTGAGACTTTCTAAGAGTACAAGCATAAAGGAACACGGACCAAGCCGTACCGAGAGAATCGGTACTAGAGCCCTCGTGGTTCTACATTGAGAGAGCCCTCGTGGTTCTCATTAGGGGCTTTATGCAAGTCGTACTCAATACTGTGGTGTGAAGTATAAAGTATAGAGTCCTCCACTGGTCCACGCTGCTCCGGCGGTCCTGGGTAAGATAGTTCATTCTAGCTTGCCCTATGTGGAAGAGGACTCAATACCCTACCTGTTGAGCTTGAAACAAAGTCATCACTTGGGCATGCTCATATTGCCATACACAATTACATTATATTCGAATGAGCATGCAAGCGACCCTATATAGACCGAACCAAAACGATAGATACCGCCGTAGTTCACCCCAACCAAGTGATGACTTCAGTATGGCTAGTGTGTGAAGTATAAAGTATAGTCCTCCCCTGGTCCACACTGCTTCGGCGGTCCTGGGTAAGATAGTTAGTTCTAGCTTGCCCTATGTGGAAGAGGACACAATACTTAATACTTAGAGTACAAGCATAAAGGAACACGGACCAAGCCGTACCGAGAGAATCGGTACTAGAGCCCTCGCGGTTCTACATTGTGAGCCCTCGTGGTTCAAACTAGATACTTTATGCAAGGCGTACTCAAAACTGTGGTGTGAAGTATAAAGTATAGTCCTCATCTGGTCCACGCTGCTTCGGCGGTCCTGGGTAAGATAGTTAATTCTAGCTTGCCCTATGTGGAAGAGGACACAATACTTAATACTGTGGTGTAATGGACAAGGTATAGTCCTCCACTGGTCCACGCTGCTCCGGCGGTCCTGGGTAAGATAGTTCATTCTAGCTTGCCCTATGTGGAAGAGGACTCAATACCCTACCTGTTGAGCTTGAAACAAAGTCATCACTTGGGCATGCTCATATTGCCATACAATATTCCATTATCTACTAATGAGCATGCAGCTATATGATATTAACCTGTAAACGATTACCCCGCCGTAGTTCAGCGCTTCAACCAAGTGATGACTTCAGTATGGCTAGTGTGTGAAGTATAAAGTATAGTCCTCCCCTGGTCCACACTGCTTCGGCGGTCCTGGGTAAGATAGTTAGTTCTAGCTTGCCCTATGGTGGAAGAGGACACCATACTTAATACTGTGGTGTAATGAACAAAGTATAGTCCTCCACTGGTCCACGCTGCTTCGGCGGTCCTGGGTAAGATAGTTAGTTCTAGCTTGCCCTATGTGGAAGAGGGCATACAAGACAAAGTATAGTTCTCCCCTGGTCCACGCTGCTTCGGCGGTCCTGGGTAAGATAGTTAATTCTAGCTTGCCCTATGTGGAAGAGAGCATACATGAACCAAGAACGAAGGTTATGATCGAGGAATGATTCGACAACTAACCGATGGTATGAAATGTGAAGAATTCAAGCAAGCACACAATCAAGTCATCACTTGGGCATGCTCGATAGCCAACCCTATGACATTAACCTAGTAGAGCATGCGAAAACCAATATATATGTAAACGATGCCCCTCCCTAGTTCAGCGCTTCAACCAAGTGATGACTTCAGAATGGCTAAATCAAATCGGTTCAAAACATACCATCGGTACCCTATTGAAACACACAAGTCGATATCAAACCTCATGATTGTGTAGTCCTCCACTGGTCCACACTGCTCCGGCGGTCCTGGGTAAGATAGTTCATTCTAGCTTGCCCTATGTGGAAGAGGGCACATTACTCAATACTGTGGTGTTATGAACAAAGTATAGTCCTCCACTGGTCCACGCTGCTTCGGCGGTCCTGGGTAAGATAGTTAGTTCTAGCTTGCCCTATGTGGAAGAGGGCATACAAGACAAAGTATAGTTCTCCCCTGGTCCACGCTGCTTCGGCGGTCCTGGGTAAGATAGTTAATTCTAGCTTGCCCTATGTGGAAGAGAGCATACATGAACCAAGAACGAAGGTTATGATCGAGGAATGATTCGACAACTAACCGATGGTATGAAATGTGAAGAATTCAAGCAAGCACACAATCAAGTCATCACTTGGGCATGCTCGATAGCCAACCTCATGACATTAACCTAGTAGAGCATGCGAAAACCAATATATATGTAAACGATGCCTCCCTAGTTCAGCGCTTCAACCAAGTGATGACTTCAGAATGGCTAAATCAAATCGGTTCAAACCATACCATCGGTATCCTATTGAAACACACAAGTCGATATCAAACCTCATGATTGTGTAGTCCTCCACTGGTCCACGCCGCTTCGGCCGTCCTGGGTAAAATGGAACATTCCAGCTTGCCCTATGTGGAAGAGGGCACATTACTCAATACTGTGGTGTGAAGTATAAAGTTCAGTTCTCCCCTGGTCCACGCTGCTTCGGCGGTCCTGGGTAAGATAGTTCATTCTAGCTTGCCCTATGTGGAAGAGGACACTTCATACTTCGTCTCTAAGCGGCGGCTTGACTCCTCCCTACGGGGAACGGGTTTACGCGCACAGCGGCGGCTTACGCACTATGGCAGTCATGGATGCCTTACGTTTCTATGAAAAGTGTGTTCCTCCCCTGGTCCACGCTGCTTCGGCAGTCCTGGGTAAGATAGTTAGTTCTAGCTTGCCCTATGTGGAAGAGGACACGTAGACTTACTGTGGTGTGAAGTATAAGTTCAGTTCTCCCCTGGTCCACGCCGCTTCGGCCGTCCTGGGTAAAATGGATTCATCCAGCTTGCCCTATGTGGAATGAGGACACTTTATGCTTCGTCTCTAAGCGGCGGCTTGCTCCTCCCTACGGGGAACGGGTATACGCGCACAGCGGCGGCTTACGTTATGGCAGTCATGGATGCCTTACGTTTCCATGAAAAGTGTGTTCCTCCCCTGGTCCACGCTGCTTCGGCAGTCCTGGGTAAGATAGTTAGTTCTAGCTTGCCCTATGTGGAAGAGGACACGTAGACTTACTGTGGTGTGAAGTATAAGGTTCAGTTCTCCCCTGGTCCACGCCGCTTCGGCCGTCCTGGGTAAAATGGATTCATCCAGCTTGCCCTATGTGGAATGAGGACACTTTATGCTTCGTCTCTAAGCGGCGGCTTGCTCCTCCCTACGGGGAACGGGTATACGCGCACAGCGGCGGCTTACGCAAGTTAGTCACCCTCGGCAGTGGATCACTCGGCTCATGGATCGATGAAGACCGCAGCTAACTGCGCGTCATAATGTGAACTGCAGGACACATGAACATTGATAAGTTGAACGCATATTGCACGTCGTGGGAACCTACCATGATGTACAGATGACTGAGCGCTTATATTTGAGAAATGTATCGCATACATTTAACTACGCCGTGACACCCGTCACGAGACGTGCACCATGATGTTAACTAGGGTCGCGACGACCCGCTAGCATTAAAGAACCCGTGGTTTACAATATACTGGCATTGGAATTCGAAGTATTTAGAGCGTCCGTGTTCCCGCGTGAGGCGGAAGTACGAGGAGAAGGCGTGCTTGTGGTGTCTGTGGTGGTGTTTACTGATGTCTAGCTTCAGCTTATTTATTTATTTAAATAGAAGCGAAGATGTCAAAGTAGCGTCGAAGCAGCAGCGGTAGCACAAATGATTCAAGTATGGAAGTTGACCAAAGGAACACAAACAAACTAGCGTATGGGCAATGGAAGGTATCAGTGAGTTAAACCACACGCGGGCTAACAGCCCGTTAACCGAGTCCAACGGTACATATTGGACATTGAAA
>NW_026525158.1:35000-77500 GCF_943734705.1 Anopheles coustani | reverse complement strand
CACTTGTTGTACACTCTCCGGATGTACTTCGGGTGTCACCTGTTGTCCGAGGCCACTTGCATGGTAGCAAGCGTTGTGATACAATGGCCCTACCGGGCAAACACTTTGGGTTCGCAAGGACTTGGAGTGCCGGGACGGGTTTGCGGATCCAACACTCTGGGTACCTCCGGGTACTTGGGGTTGGTTGAGGACTTGGTGAACAAACACTTGATATACACTCTTCGGATGTACTTCGGGTATCGCCTGTTGTCCGAGACCACTTGCATGGTTAGCAAGCGTTGTGGTCTAATGGCCCTACCGGGCAAACACTTTGGGTTCGCGAGGACTTAGAGTGCTGGTAGTGGTTGGCGGACCCAACACTCTGGGTACCTCCGGGTACTTGGGGTTGGTTGAGGACTTGGTGAACAAACACTTGTTGTACACTCTCCGGATGTACTTCGGGTGTCACCTGTTGTCCGAGACCACTTGCATGGTTAGCAAGCGTTGTGGTCTAATGGCCCTACCGGGCAAACACTTTATGTTCGCGAGGACTTGGAGTGCTGGTAGTGGTTGGCGGACCCAACACTCTGGGTACCTCCGGGTACTTGGGGTTGGTTGAGAACTTGGTGAAGATACCCCTGTCACCTTGTTCGAGGCCACTTGCATGGTCGCAAGCGTTGTGATACAATGGCCCTACCGGGCAAACACTTTGGGTTCGCAAGGACTTGGAGTGCCGGGACGGGTTGGCGGATCCAACACTCTGGGTACCTCCGGGTACTTGGGGTTGGTTGAGGACTTGGTGAGCAAACACTTGATATACGTTCTTCGGATGTACTTCGGGTGTCACCTGTTGTCCGAGGCCACTTGCATGGTCAACGGTTGAGGTGGTGATGGCGGGTCGGTGCTGTAGGGTGCCGGCCTGTTGGCTGCCTTGGCCGGGTTGGTTGGTTAACACTTGATTGAGCTTGCACCCGAGGGTAATGGCACTTGAAGGTGGGTACCGGCCGGCTGACCTGGTGTGATGGTTGGTTGGTGAACACTTGGCGGTACTTGCACTTGGCTGTGCTTGGACTTGAAGGTGGGATCCGGCTGGCCTAGGCCATTGGTGGTTGGTTGGTGGGTTAGCCCTTAGCTGGGCTGGCTGGCTGGCTGGCCATCGGTGGTGTGGTGTGGTGTGGTGTGTGGAGTCGAGCATCGCGCGCCGTTGCCTTCTTCGGAGTTTTGTAGGTACGCAAGTGCTTGCAGTGCAAAGAGGTTGGTGATGGAGTGACATTGCCTTCACCATGGAGTTGCGGGTACTTAGGTACTTGCAAGGAGATGGTGGTATGGTGGTGTTGCGTGTGTGGTGTTCGATTAGAAAGATATAATTTCTAAGTCCGGATTAGTGCTGTCAGTGGGGCCGCCGCTAACAGGTCCTGCACGGCCACCGTGGGGCTTGACTTGGCGCTATTCCGGACTTGGGGCGATCACGATGTCCCCATGCGGGACTTAGAAGATGGAAGAACACAAGTACCCTTATCCCATGACTTGTGAGCGATTGGCATACGTTACCACATGAAGAGAAAAATTGGCTAAGTCCCGGATCCATATTATATGAAGAGAATAATCGGCTAAGTCCCGGATCCATATTATATGAAGAGAAAAATCGGCTAAGTCCAGGATCCATATATAATAACCTAATAATCGGCTAAGTCCAGGATCCATATTATATGAAGAGAAAAATCGGCTAAGTCCAGGATCCATATATTATAACCTAATAATCGGCTAAGTCCAGGATCCATATAATATGAAGAGAAAAATCGGCTAAGTCCAGGATCCATATATAATAACCTAATAATCGGCTAAGTCCAGGATCCATATGATATGAAGAGAAAAATCGGCTAAGTCCCAGATTGGGTCTGTCAGAAATACACTTCCAAGTTACCACATAAGCAAGCAAGATGGCCTAGTGATGGATCCATATGATATGAAGAGAAAAATCGGCTAAGTCCCAGATTGGGTCTGTCAGAAATACACTTCCAAGTTACCACACAAGCAAGCAAGATGGCCTAGTGATGGATCCATATGATATGAAGAGAAAAATCGGCTAAGTCCCAGATTGGGTCTGTCAGAAATACACTTCCAAGTTACCACACAAGCAAGCAAGATGGCCTAGTGATGGATCCATATGATATGAAGAGAAAAATCGGCTAAGTCCCAGATTGGGTCTGTCAGAAATACACTTCCAAGTTACCACATAAGCAAGCAAGATGGCCTAGTGATGGATCCATATAATATGAAGAGAAAAATCGGCTAAGTCCCAGATTGGCTCTGTCAGACATACACTTTCAAGTTACCACACAAGCAAGAAAGATGGCCTAGTGATGGATCCATATAATATGAAGAGAAAAATCGGCTAAGTCCCAGATTGGGTCTGTCAGAAATACACTTCCAAGTTACCACACAAGCAAGCAAGATGGCCTAGTGATGGATCCATTTGATATGAAGAGAAAAATCGGCTAAGTCCCAGATTGGGTCTGTCAGAAATACACTTCCAAGTTACCAGACAAGCAAGCAAGATGGCCTAGTGATGGATCCATATGATATGAAGAGAAAAATCGGCTAAGTCCGAGATTGGGTCTGTCAGACATACACTTCCAAGTTACCACACAAGCAAGCAAGTTACCACATGAAGAGAAAGCCGGCAAAGTCCGGGAATGTTACCACATGAACTGGAAAATGGGCAAAAACCTACCTTCACAGGGAACGTGAATAACTAAGGCTGTAGACATCGGATCGACAAGCCAAAGACTGATATGGAAAAGAAATGAGTAGTACTAGCTTTCCTGAGAGTTGCAGAGCTTAGACTGCATATGAACGGAAGTTATTAAGCGTCAAAGTCAGAAAAGTTGCCCGAAGGAACACAAGTTCCAACTTAGAGCATGAATACCGCCTAGACGGTAAGAGGTACGGCCAGGCTGAGGAATAAGAAAATGTTGGCCAACATGTTCCCTAACTATCCCCCGAAGACCGCAAAGCAATCCAACATCAACCAAGAAAGTTATAGCCCGATCAAGGAAACACCTACTTTGCACCGATATTGCACCAAATATATGTACCAAGCACCTTCGGTTGCATACCTGCAGGGGCTTACCATAGTAGGCCATGGAAGACCGATGTACCGAACATAATCACTTTCTATCTCCTCGGGTGTTGGAGATAGCGCTTTGCGGTAAAAGAACGAAAGTTAGACCATATCTTGGTGCATCTTTTTGCCCGAGAACACAAGACCCTATCTACCAAGGCAAGAAAGTTGTGTGGGGACAAAATGTCCATAAGTGCCCAAAGTGGCACACTTGAACCATATATTCGAGAAAAACACAAGTGTGGGCCCGAGCTAGCGAGTTGAAATGTTCTGACCGTCAGTAGCCCTAGTTGAGGTGCACTTATCATTATATGAGGCCAACGTGCCAGCTAGTCTCTAAAGGGGCGATATGGGTGTTCCAAGGTTTGTACCCAATTGAGGAAAAAACAGGGTAAGGTACGGTGTACCGCGAATAACTCGGGCTATAGATGTCCGATCGATGAGTTTGGCATATGTATGGAAAGGTCTCGACGAGACCTAACTACCCTGAAAGTATGAAGGCAAAGACTTGAATGACCGGGAAGTTATTAAGTGCACAAGTGGTAAAGTTGCACCAAAGTCCATGTTACCCGAAGTGGTACATGAACACCCAATATTCGACCAAAACACAAGTTTAGAGACGAGCTAGCGAGCTACATTGTTCAGACCGTCAGTAGCCCGCATCAAGACACGCATTTCATTATATTGAGCCTAGCCGCTAGCTCGACTCGAAGTCGGTCATATGGTTGGTTGATGGTTTGGACCGACCACGTGGTGTACCAAGGTGATGTACCTTTCATGAATTAAAACTCTGGCTGTATGGCACTGAGCGACAAGCTAAGGTGTGATTTGGAATAGTCTTGAGTGGGACTATTTAGGAAAAATGCGAACAAAAAATCACAAAGTCCTTGGGCGAAGCTATTAGCGAAACATAGAGCAAATTGGTACCAAAAACTATGGAAGTGGGACTTGAGTCAAAAATAACCGCAAGTTGGAGAAGAGATAGCAAGCTTGCGTAGAACAACTATATTTGGTGCATGGTATCACCAACAAAAAAGTATATGGGGCCAAGGTGCTGGCTGGCCTCCAAAGTGGAGATATGGGCGATCCAAAGTTTGTACCCAAGTACGAACAAGTATGGAAAAAACAGGGTAAGGTACCAAGTACCATTAATAACTTCGGCTGTAGATGGCCGAGCGAGGCAAACGGCTCACCGTTGGAAAGGTCTTGGGGAGACCTATCTACCCTGAAAGTTTCATGAGGCTGAGTTGAAAGACCACGGAGATATTAGGTGATGATGGTCCAATTCGGGGACCAAGTCGCAGGAAATGGCGCTTGACCAAAATCACCCTTGGAAGGTGAATACCGGCTTACCGGTAAGAGATAGCGACTTGGCGTAGAATATTCATAAGTTGGGCGTGTAGAGACGCAACTTTTATTATATGGGGCCAACCCGGTCAGGGTGCTCCAAGTCGGTCGTTTGGTTGGTTTATGGTTTGGGCCGACCACGTGGTGTGCCAAGTTGAGGTACCTTTCATGAATTATAACTTGGTCAGTTTGCCACCGAGCGACAAGCTGCGGTGTGTTTTGGAATGGTCTTGAGTGGGACTATCAAGGAAAAATACCAATCGAAAATCAGCTTGTCCATGGCCGAAGCTATTAGTGAAACATATAGCAAAATGGGTCCAAAAACGAATGAAATGGGAATTGGACCAAGAATAACGGCAAGTTGGAGAAGAGATAGCAAGTTGGCGTAGAACAATTATATTTGGTGCATGGCATGACCAACAAAAAAGTATATGGGGCCAAGGTGCTAGCTGGCCTCCAAAGTGGAGATATGGGCGATCCAAAGTTTGTACCCAAGTACGAACAAGTATGGAAAAAACAGGGTAAGGTACCAAGTACCATTAATAACTTCGGCTGTAGATGGCCGAGCGAGGCAAACGGCTCACCGTTGGAAAGGTCTTGGGGAGACCTATCTACCCTGAAAGTTTTATGAGGCTGAGTTGAAAGACCACGGAGATATTAGGTGATGATGGTCCAATTCGGGGACCAAGTCGCAGGAAATGGCACTTGACCAAAATCACCCTTGGAAGGTGAATACCGGCTTACCGGTAAGAGATAGCGACTTGGCGTAGAATATTCATAAGTTGGGCGTGTAGAGACGCAACTTTCATTATATGGGGGCAACCCGGTCAGGGTGCTCCAAGTCGGTCGTTTGGTCGGTATATGGTTTGGGCCGACCACATGGTGTACCAAGTTGAGGTATCTTTCATGAATTATAACTCGGTCAGTTTGCCACCGAGCGACAAGTTGCGGTGTGTTTTGGAATGGTCTTGAGTGGGACTATCAAGCAAAAATACAAACAGAATATCAGCTTGTCCATGGCCGAAGCTATTAGTGAAACATATAGCAAAATATGTCCGAAAAAGAATGAAATGGGACTTGGACCAAGAATAACGGCAAGTTAGAGAAGAGATAGCAAGTTGGCGTAGAACAATTATATTTAGTGCATGGTATGACCAAGAAAAAAGTATATGGGGCAAAGGTGCTGGCTGGCCTCCAAAGTGGAGATATGGGCGATACAAAGTTTGTACCCAAGTATGGCAAAAACTGGTAGAGGTACCTTTCATGAATTACTGCTCAGGCTGTATGGCACTTAGCGGGACGCTTGGCTCTGGTATGGAATAGTCTTGAGTGGGACTATCAAGGAAAAATACGAACAAAAAATCACCATGTCCACGGACGAAGGTATTAGCGAAACTTAGAGCGAAATTGCGACCAAGTCGCTGGAAATGGCCCTTGGACCAAGTATACCGTCAAGGCGGTACGAGATAGCGAGTTGACGTAGAACATTTATAAGTTTGCCTACAAGAGACAAAAGTTTAGTTATATGGGGCCAACCCGCTCAGGGTTGTCCAAGTCGGTCATATGGCTGATCGAAATTTTCGACCAAGTACTGAGAAAACAGGGTAAGGTACCGTGTACCTCGAATAACTTCGGCTGTAGATGTCCGAGCGAGGCGAACGGCATAGCGTTGGAAAGGTCTTGAGGTGCTCTAGGCACCCTGAAAGTATGAGAAAGCTATCTGGAAAACTTGTGGAGATATTAGAGAAACATAGGGCCCAAAAGATACCAAGTCGCAGGAAATGGGCCCTCCATGAACACCCTAAAATCCCAATTACGGCTAAGTTGCAGGCCAGCTAGCGAAGTGAAATGTTCTAGGCATAACTAGAACACGTTAAGGCGCAACTTTTTGAATAAGAACTTTTTTCGATATCTGGTCCCCAAAGGGGGGATATGGGCGATCCAAGGATTTTTCCAAGTTTCGGTACTTTTTACGGTATCGCTCATAGCTCCGGCTGTAAGCAAGCAAATGACAATCTAAGACATGATTTGGAAAGGTATTGAGTAGTACTAACTTACGTTAGAACACAGCGAAGCGCTATCGGTTCATGGCAAGGCCGATGTAAACAGTCAAAGATGAAAAATGTTGATAAAATGAACAAAAATTACCTTGGTACGCGAATAGCGGCCAGGGATGAAGAGGTACGAAGTTGGTGTAGAACAATTATAATTAGGGCTTGGTACGCTCTAAAAGTTTGCCGAAGACCGCAAAGCGCTCAGACCCATAGAAAGTGGCCATTTGGGCCGAACAGTGCATGCAAAGAGGTGAAAATGCAAAAATTGCACTTTGGGGGGCGATTTGCGGGGGGAAGGAGGGGTCGGAGGGCAAAATGTCCTTTGACCAAAAAGTTTTATCTCGTCGAGATCTACAACATTGCCGAAGACCGCAAAGCGCTAGCTCGCAATCGAAAAATCGAGAATTTGAAAATTTTCTAAGTCTTGGGCTCCCTAAGGAAAAGTTTCAAAAATCACGTTTGTCCCCTATTTTGAAGGGGAAGGAGTCGGTTCCGGGGCATGGTGTCTTCGGCAAAAAGTCTTATCTTTTTGCGTACTTTCGACTAGTTCAATAAAAATTTTTGACCCAAAATTTGTTCGGCGGACCCCTAGGTCGAAAAACCCGAAAAAATCCCAAAAAAGTCGAAAATGTCGAAAAATGAGAAAACCTCATATTCGGACTCTACACGAGCCCCAGATATTGAAAAGTGAAATCCGCGGTCGATTTGGACCAAAAAATTGACCTAGGCAAAGTTGTATGGAGGTAGGGACCCCTGAGAAAAAAGTTTGGTCCCGAGGCTCCTTGGACCACCAAGTCCCTAGGTCGGACCAAAATCGGAAAAAATCCGACCGAAGTCGAAAGTGTCGAAAATTTTAAAAAACCCCTTTTGGGGCCCTATGGCCTCCCTAGATAATGAAAAGTGAGGTCCGCGGCCGATCCGGAAGAAAAACTTGACCTAGGCAAACTTGTATGACGGTGGGGACCCAAAAAAATTTCGATGAGTGTAGTTTAGACAGGCCGGAAAATGTATCGGTGGTTCGTATCAAGGGACGTCTTTTAGTTCCATGGGGTGGTGGTCGTCGAACAAAGTCGCCTAGGTCGACCACCAGAAAGACCAGTCGTGTTGTAATGGATGTTTTGACCACTTTACTAGGGAAACCTAGTAGGTCGAAGCAAATTTGGGGTTCGAGATGAGTTGGTGAAAGTTGGTCCAACCTAGGTGTGCTTGGTGGAGGTTGACCATGAAAGTAGAGCATGATGGGAATGACCATAACTTTGGTTCTAGATGTCGGATCGGTACACTTGAGGCAGTTTTGGAAAGGTGAAGGCCTGCTCTAGCTATGTTTCCTACCAAGCTAAGCGCCTACTAGTGACCCGGAGGAGGTATTAAGGGTCAAAGGCAAAAAGGGGTACCCTAAAGTGCATGTGACCAAGAAAATGGGAAAAACGGTATCGCCTATAGCTCAGGCTGTATGGCTCGGATCGGAAAGCTTGGATATGCGTTGGAAAGGTCTTGACGAGCGCTAGCTATGTGTCCTACCAAGCGAAGCGCTAGGTGTTGAGCAAGTCGGTCATATTAGAGGGCAAAGGTGAAAAATGGTGGTTTAGAGGCGAAAATTCACCTTATGATCGAAAATAGCGGGCGAACGATAAGAGCTACGAACACGGCGTAGAACAATCATAAGTACGTTACCACAAGACCTAACTTTGGCCAATATAGAGTGAGAAGATCGGAGGTACCCATCAGGGTGATATGGCTGGTTCAAAGTTGGACCAAAACGAGACTTGAGAAATGGGTTGAAACACGGTATCGCGAATAACTCAGGCTGTATGGAACGGATCGACAAGCTAAGATCAGTGTTGGAAAGGTCGAACCGAGCGCTAACTATAATCCCAAACAACCGAAGCGCTAAGTGTTGAGCAAAACTGAGTTATTAAGCGACAAAGTGGAAAAATAATACCAAAATGGCCAAAAATCACACAAGACCAAGAATACCGAGCAGGCGGTAAGAGATAGCGGGTTGACGTAGAATACTTATAAGTTTGCCTCTACGAGACCTAAAAGTCGGCCATAGAAAGCGAGAAGATCGGACCACTCTGGAAGGGTGATACGAGTGGTCAAAAATTGGCAAAAATGAAACATGGCTAAAATGGATTTGACTTGTGCACCATGTAGCTCCGGCTGTATGGCATGGATTGTAAAGCTAGGATATGTTTTGGAAAGGTAACACCCAGCGCTAGATACGACTAGAAGAAAGCAAAGCGCTAACTAGCATGATTTGGAAGTTATTAAACGACAAAGTCGAAAAATGTTACCAAAATTGAAACTCGAGTACATTGGGCCAAAAAGTACAAGTTGTGAAATTTGGACTTACGAGTAAAATACCGAGCAGGCGGTAAGAGATAGAGACTTGGTGTAGAACAATTATAAGTTGGGCATGTTATAACCTATATTTGGCCCGAACATAGTGTCGAGATCGGTGGCACCCAAAAGGGTGGTACAGGTGTTAGATGGTTTTCCCAGAGCATAAGCTCCACATGATATGGAAAACGGGAAACATCATAACTTCGGCTGTATGGCATGGAATGGAACGAACAAGGTATCGATGGAAAGAAAAAAGGAAGCGCTAACTATAATTCTTGCCAAGCAAAGCGCTAGCATGTGACCGTTCAGGTGTTATTGTGAGTCAAAGTCAGAAATTGTTACCACGAGAGGCGAAAATCCGACTAAGTCCAAAAATACCGGGCTGGCGGTAAGAGATACGGCTTGGCCGTAGAAAATTTATAAGTTGGCCAAGACAAGACCTAAGTTTCGTCCATAGACGACAAGAAGATCGAAGATACCTGAAGGTGAGATATGGGCGTCCCAAAGTGGGCCTTTGGAAAAGTGACAAACTTCCCTTATAACAGCATACACCAAATATCTCTGGCTCTATGGCACCGAATAAGAAGTTGAGCTCAGCGATAGAAAGGTGATAGTCAGCGCTAAATATCATACGAAAAGAGTGAAGCGCTAAAGGGAAAGGATCTTGGTGATATAAGGTGACAAAGTCGAGAAAAGTTGCCTCAAAATCATGAAAAATGTCAAAAAATGGCTAAGTCCCGGGTGCCTTAAGGGCAGGTTAATCGAATGTACCGAGCTGGCGGTACGAGATAGAGACTTGGTGTAGAACAATTATATGTTTGGCATGGCAAGACCTACATTCGGTCAATACAAAGTGAGAAGATCAAAGATACCCGCAAGGGTGATATTGGTGTCCAAAGGAAAAAAGCACTAAGTCAAGAAGTCAGTATGCGATGAAACACGGACCAAGAGTACCAAGCAATTGGTGCAAGTTAGAGCCTTAATGGTTCAAGATAGAGACTTGGTGTAGAACAATTATAAGTTTGGCATAGCAAGACCTACATTTGGTCAATACATGGTGCGAAGATCAAAGATACCCGTAAGGGTGATATTGGTGTCCAAAGGTAAAAAACACTAAGTCTTGGGTAACTTATATGAAGAAAAAGGACCCTGATGGGTCATATGGAATTGATCGAAAAATCGGCTAAGTCCCAAAATGGGGATGTCAGAACTACACTCAAATGTTACCACACCAAGCAAGGCAAACTTATATGAAGCAAAGGACCCTGATGGGTCATATGGTATTTTACGAAAAATCGGCTAAGTCCCAAAATGGGGATGTCAGAACTACACTCAAATGTTACCACACCAAGCAAGGCAAACTTATATGAAGGCAAGGACCCTGATGGGTCATATGGTATTTTACGAAAAATCGGCTAAGTCCCAAAATGGGGATGTCAGAACTACACTCATATGTTACCACACCAAGCAAGGCAAACTTATATGAAGCAAAGGACCCTGATGGGTCATATGGTATTTTACGAAAAATCGGCTAAGTCCCAAAATGGGGATGTCTGAACTACACTCAAATGTTATCACATCAAGCAAGGCAAACTTATATGAAGGCAAGGACCCTGATGGGTCATATGGTATTTTACGAAAAATCGGCTAAGTCCCAAAATGGGGATGTCAGAACTACACTCATATGTTACCACACCAAGCAAGGCAAACTTATATGAAGGCAAGGACCCTGATGGGTCATATGGTATTGATCGAAAAATCGGCTAAGTCCCAAAATGGGGATGTCAGAACTACACTCATATGTTACCACACCAAGCAAGGCAAACTTATATGAAGGCAAGGACCCTGATGGGTCATATGGTATTTTACGAAAAATCGGCTAAGTCCCAAAATGGGGATGTCAGAACTACACTCATATGTTACCACACCAAGCAAGGCAAACTTATATGAAGGCAAGGACCCTGATGGGTCATATGGTATTGATCGAAAAATCGGCTAAGTCCCAAAATGGGGATGTCAGAACTACACTCAAATGTTACCACACCAAGCAAGGCAAACTTATATGAAGGCAAGGACCCTGATGGGTCATATGGTATTTTACGAAAAATCGGCTAAGTCCCAAAATGGGGATGTCAGAACTACACTCAAATGTTACCACACCAAGCAAGGCAAACTTATATGAAGCAAAGGACCCTGATGGGTCATATGGTATTTTACGAAAAATCGGCTAAGTCCCAAAATGGGGATGTCAGAACTACACTCAAATGTTACCACACCAAGCAAGGCAAACTTATATGAAGGCAAGGACCCTGATGGGTCATATGGTATTTTACGAAAAATCGGCTAAGTCCCAAAATGGGGATGTCAGAACTACACTCAAATGTTACCACACCAAGCAAGGCAAACTTATATGAAGGCAAGGACCCTGATGGGTCATATGGTATTTTACGAAAAATCGGCTAAGTCCCAAAATGGGGATGTCAGAACTACACCCATATGTTACCACACCAAGCAAGGCAAACTTATATGAAGGCAAGGACCCTGATGGGTCATATGGTATTGATCGAAAAATCGGCTAAGTCCCAAAATGGGGATGTCAGAACTACACTCAAATGTTACCACACCAAGCAAGGCAAACTTATATGAAGGCAAGGACCCTGATGGGTCATATGGTATTTTACGAAAAATCGGCTAAGTCCCAAAATGGGGATGTCAGAACTACACTCAAATGTTACCACACCAAGCAAGGCAAACTTATATGAAGCAAAGGACCCTGATGGGTCATATGGTATTTTACGAAAAATCGGCTAAGTCCCAAAATGGGGATGTCAGAACTACACTCAAATGTTACCACACCAAGCAAGGCAAACTTATATGAAGGCAAGGACCCTGATGGGTCATATGGTATTTTACGAAAAATCGGCTAAGTCCCAAAATGGGGATGTCAGAACTACACTCAAATGTTACCACACCAAGCAAGGCAAACTACCTAGGTGAACCCTAGCAAGAAACACGGACCAAGACAGGTGGCCTAAGTTACGAGTACAAGTGACCTAGGGAAAGTTGTATGACGGTGAGGACCCTGAAAAATCTGGTTAGTGTAATTCAGACAGGGTAGGTTTTTGGGTCGGCTGAACCCCCTTATTTCGGTTTTGGCCTACTCAAGAAGCTACACCTAGGCGAACTGCCTAGGGTGCAAGTGTGAAGACCAATCGAATAGTAAGACAAGTTTCGACCGATCGCCCTAGGCAAGCTTGTATGAAGAAAGAGACCCTATGGGTCATAAGGAAATATATGAAAAATCGGCTAAGTCCCAAAATGGGGATGTCAGAACTACACTAAAAAGTTACCACACCAAGCAAGGCAAACTTATATGAAGCAAAGGACCCTGATGGGTCATATGGTATTTTACGAAAAATCGGCTAAGTCCCAAAATGGGGATGTCAGAACTACACTCAAATGTTACCACACCAAGCAAGGCAAACTTATATGAAGCAAAGGACCCTGATGGGTCATATGGTATTGATCGAAAAATCGGCTAAGTCCCAAAATGGGGATGTCAGAACTACACTCAAATGTTACCACACCAAGCAAGGCAAACTTATATGAAGGCAAGGACCCTGATGGGTCATATGGTATTTTACGAAAAATCGGCTAAGTCCCAAAATGGGGATGTCAGAACTACACTCAAATGTTACCACACCAAGCAAGGCAAACTTATATGAAGCAAAGGACCCTGATGGGTCATATGGTATTTTACGAAAAATCGGCTAAGTCCCAAAATGGGGATGTCAGAACTACACTCAAATGTTACCACACCAAGCAAGGCAAACTACCTAGGTGAACCCTAGCAAGAAACACGGACCAAGACAGGTGGCCTAAGTTACGAGTACAAGTGACCTAGGGAAAGTTGTATGACGGTGAGGACCCTGAAAAATCTGGTTAGTGTAATTCAGACAGGGTAGGTTTTTGGGTCGGCTGAACCCCCTTATTTCGGGTTTTGGCCTACTCAAGAAGCTACACCTAGGCGAACTGCCTAGGGTGCAAGTGTGAAGACCAATCGAATAGTAAGACAAGTTTCGACCGATCGCCCTAGGCAAGCTTGTATGAAGAAAGAGACCCTATGGGTCATAAGGAAATATATGAAAAATCGGCTAAGTCCCAAAATGGGGATGTCAGAACTACACTAAAAAGTTACCACACCAAGCAAGGCAAACTTATATGAAGCAAAGGACCCTGATGGGTCATATGGTATTTTACGAAAAATCGGCTAAGTCCCAAAATGGGGATGTCAGAACTACACTCAAATGTTACCACATCAAGCAAGGCAAACTTGTATGAAGGAAAGGACCCTGATGGGTCATATGGTATTTTACGAAAAATCGGCTAAGTCCCAAAATGGGGATGTCAGAACTACACTCAAATGTTACCACACCAAGCAAGGCAAACTTATATGAAGCAAAGGACCCTGATGGGTCATATGGTATTTTACGAAAAATCGGCTAAGTCCCAAAATGGGGATGTCAGAACTACACTCAAATGTTACCACACCAAGCAAGGCAAACTTATATGAAGCAAAGGACCCTGATGGGTCATATGGAATTGATCGAAAAATCGGCTAAGTCCCAAAATGGGGATGTCAGAACTACACTCAAATGTTACCACACCAAGCAAGGCAAACTTATATGAAGCAAAGGACCCTGATGGGTCATATGGTATTTTACGAAAAATCGGCTAAGTCCCAAAATGGGGATGTCAGAACTACACTCAAATGTTACCACACCAAGCAAGGCAAACTTATATGAAGGCAAGGACCCTGATGGGTCATATGGTATTTTACGAAAAATCGGCTAAGTCCCAAAATGGGGATGTCAGAACTACACTCATATGTTACCACACCAAGCAAGGCAAACTTATATGAAGCAAAGGACCCTGATGGGTCATATGGTATTTTACGAAAAATCGGCTAAGTCCCAAAATGGGGATGTCTGAACTACACTCAAATGTTATCACATCAAGCAAGGCAAACTTATATGAAGGCAAGGACCCTGATGGGTCATATGGTATTTTACGAAAAATCGGCTAAGTCCCAAAATGGGGATGTCAGAACTACACTCATATGTTACCACACCAAGCAAGGCAAACTTATATGAAGGCAAGGACCCTGATGGGTCATATGGTATTGATCGAAAAATCGGCTAAGTCCCAAAATGGGGATGTCAGAACTACACTCAAATGTTACCACACCAAGCAAGGCAAACTTATATGAAGGCAAGGACCCTGATGGGTCATATGGTATTTTACGAAAAATCGGCTAAGTCCCAAAATGGGGATGTCAGAACTACACTCATGTGTTACCACACCAAGCAAGGCAAACTTATATGAAGGCAAGGACCCTGATGGGTCATATGGTATTGATCGAAAAATCGGCTAAGTCCCAAAATGGGGATGTCAGAACTACACTCAAATGTTACCACACCAAGCAAGGCAAACTTATATGAAGGCAAGGACCCTGATGGGTCATATGGTATTTTACGAAAAATCGGCTAAGTCCCAAAATGGGGATGTCAGAACTACACTCAAATGTTACCACACCAAGCAAGGCAAACTTATATGAAGCAAAGGACCCTGATGGGTCATATGGTATTTTATGAAAAATCGGCTAAGTCCCAAAATGGGGATGTCAGAACTACACTCAAATGTTACCACACCAAGCAAGGCAAACTTATATGAAGGCAAGGACCCTGATGGGTCATATGGTATTTTACGAAAAATCGGCTAAGTCCCAAAATGGGGATGTCAGAACTACACTCAAATGTTACCACACCAAGCAAGGCAAACTTATATGAAGGCAAGGACCCTGATGGGTCATATGGTATTATACGAAAAATCGGCTAAGTCCCAAAATGGAGATGTCAGAACTACACTCATATGTTACCACACCAAGCAAGGCAAACTTATATGAAGGCAAGGACCCTGATGGGTCATATGGTATTGATCGAAAAATCGGCTAAGTCCCAAAATGGGGATGTCAGAACTACACTCAAATGTTACCACACCAAGCAAGGCAAACTTATATGAAGGCAAGGACCCTGATGGGTCATATGGTATTTTACGAAAAATCGGCTAAGTCCCAAAATGGGGATGTCAGAACTACACTCAAATGTTACCACACCAAGCAAGGCAAACTTATATGAAGCAAAGGACCCTGATGGGTCATATGGTATTTTACGAAAAATCGGCTAAGTCCCAAAATGGGGATGTCAGAACTACACTCAAATGTTACCACACCAAGCAAGGCAAACTTATATGAAGGCAAGGACCCTGATGGGTCATATGGTATTTTACGAAAAATCGGCTAAGTCCCAAAATGGGGATGTCAGAACTACACTCAAATGTTACCACACCAAGCAAGGCAAACTACCTAGGTGAACCCTAGCAAGAAACACGGACCAAGACAGGTGGCCTAAGTTACGAGTACAAGTGACCTAGGGAAAGTTGTATGACGGTGAGGACCCTGAAAAATCTGGTTAGTGTAATTCAGACAGGGTAGGTTTTTGGGTCGGCTGAACCCCCTTATTTCGGTTTTGGCCTACTCAAGAAGCTACACCTAGGCGAACTGCCTAGGGTGCAAGTGTGAAGACCAATCGAATAGTAAGACAAGTTTCGACCGATCGCCCTAGGCAAGCTTGTATGAAGAAAGAGACCCTATGGGTCATAAGGAAATATATGAAAAATCGGCTAAGTCCCAAAATGGGGATGTCAGAACTACACTAAAAAGTTACCACACCAAGCAAGGCAAAGTTATATGAAGCAAAGGACCCTGATGGGTCATATGGTATTTTACGAAAAATCGGCTAAGTCCCAAAATGGGGATGTCAGAACTACACTCAAATGTTACCACACCAAGCAAGGCAAACTTATATGAAGCAAAGGACCCTGATGGGTCATATGGTATTGATCGAAAAATCGGCTAAGTCCCAAAATGGGGATGTCAGAACTACACTCAAATGTTACCACACCAAGCAAGGCAAACTTATATGAAGGCAAGGACCCTGATGGGTCATATGGTATTTTACGAAAAATCGGCTAAGTCCCAAAATGGGGATGTCAGAACTACACTCAAATGTTACCACACCAAGCAAGGCAAACTTATATGAAGCAAAGGACCCTGATGGGTCATATGGTATTTTACGAAAAATCGGCTAAGTCCCAAAATGGGGATGTCAGAACTACACTCAAATGTTACCACACCAAGCAAGGCAAACTACCTAGGTGAACCCTAGCAAGAAACACGGACCAAGACAGGTGGCCTAAGTTACGAGTACAAGTGACCTAGGGAAAGTTGTATGACGGTGAGGACCCTGAAAAATCTGGTTAGTGTAATTCAGACAGGGTAGGTTTTTGGGTCGGCTGAACCCCCTTATTTCGGTTTTGGCCTACTCAAGAAGCTACACCTAGGCGAACTGCCTAGGGTGCAAGTGTGAAGACCAATCGAATAGTAAGACAAGTTTCGACCGATCGCCCTAGGCAAGCTTGTATGAAGAAAGAGACCCTATGGGTCATAAGGAAATATATGAAAAATCGGCTAAGTCCCAAAATGGGGATGTCAGAACTACACTAAAAAGTTACCACACCAAGCAAGGCAAACTTATATGAAGCAAAGGACCCTGATGGGTCATATGGTATTTTACGAAAAATCGGCTAAGTCCCAAAATGGGGATGTCAGAACTACACTCAAATGTTACCACACCAAGCAAGGCAAACTTATATGAAGCAAAGGACCCTGATGGGTCATATGGTATTGATCGAAAAATCGGCTAAGTCCCAAAATGGGGATGTCAGAACTACACTCAAATGTTACCACACCAAGCAAGGCAAACTTATATGAAGGAAAGGACCCTGATGGGTCATATGGTATTTTACGAAAAATCGGCTAAGTCCCAAAATGGGGATGTCAGAACTACACTCAAATGTTACCACACCAAGCAAGGCAAACTTATATGAAGCAAAGGACCCTGATGGGTCATATGGTATTTTACGAAAAATCGGCTAAGTCCCAAAATGGGGATGTCAGAACTACACTCAAATGTTACCACACCAAGCAAGGCAAACTACCTAGGTGAACCCTAGCAAGAAACACGGACCAAGACAGGTGGCCTAAGTTACGAGTACAAGTGACCTAGGGAAAGTTGTATGACGGTGAGGACCCTGAAAAATCTGGTTAGTGTAATTCAGACAGGGTAGGTTTTTGGGTCGGCTGAACCCCCTTATTTCGGGTTTTGGCCTACTCAAGAAGCTACACCTAGGCGAACTGCCTAGGGTGCAAGTGTGAAGACCAATCGAATAGTAAGACAAGTTTCGACCGATCGCCCTAGGCAAGCTTGTATGAAGAAAGAGACCCTATGGGTCATAAGGAAATATATGAAAAATCGGCTAAGTCCCAAAATGGGGATGTCAGAACTACACTAAAAAGTTACCACACCAAGCAAGGCAAACTTATATGAAGCAAAGGACCCTGATGGGTCATATGGTATTTTACGAAAAATCGGCTAAGTCCCAAAATGGGGATGTCAGAACTACACTCAAATGTTACCACATCAAGCAAGGCAAACTTGTATGAAGGAAAGGACCCTGATGGGTCATATGGTATTTTACGAAAAATCGGCTAAGTCCCAAAATGGGGATGTCAGAACTACACTCAAATGTTACCACACCAAGCAAGGCAAACTTATATGAAGCAAAGGACCCTGATGGGTCATATGGTATTTTACGAAAAATCGGCTAAGTCCCAAAATGGGGATGTCAGAACTACACTCAAATGTTACCACACCAAGCAAGGCAAACTTATATGAAGCAAAGGACCCTGATGGGTCATATGGAATTGATCGAAAAATCGGCTAAGTCCCAAAATGGGGATGTCAGAACTACACTCAAATGTTACCACACCAAGCAAGGCAAACTTATATGAAGCAAAGGACCCTGATGGGTCATATGGTATTTTACGAAAAATCGGCTAAGTCCCAAAATGGGGATGTCAGAACTACACTCAAATGTTACCACACCAAGCAAGGCAAACTTATATGAAGGCAAGGACCCTGATGGGTCATATGGTATTTTACGAAAAATCGGCTAAGTCCCAAAATGGGGATGTCAGAACTACACTCATATGTTACCACACCAAGCAAGGCAAACTTATATGAAGCAAAGGACCCTGATGGGTCATATGGTATTTTACGAAAAATCGGCTAAGTCCCAAAATGGGGATGTCTGAACTACACTCAAATGTTATCACATCAAGCAAGGCAAACTTATATGAAGGCAAGGACCCTGATGGGTCATATGGTATTTTACGAAAAATCGGCTAAGTCCCAAAATGGGGATGTCAGAACTACACTCATATGTTACCACACCAAGCAAGGCAAACTTATATGAAGGCAAGGACCCTGATGGGTCATATGGTATTGATCGAAAAATCGGCTAAGTCCCAAAATGGGGATGTCAGAACTACACTCAAATGTTACCACACCAAGCAAGGCAAACTTATATGAAGGCAAGGACCCTGATGGGTCATATGGTATTTTACGAAAAATCGGCTAAGTCCCAAAATGGGGATGTCAGAACTACACTCATATGTTACCACACCAAGCAAGGCAAACTTATATGAAGGCAAGGACCCTGATGGGTCATATGGTATTGATCGAAAAATCGGCTAAGTCCCAAAATGGGGATGTCAGAACTACACTCAAATGTTACCACACCAAGCAAGGCAAACTTATATGAAGGCAAGGACCCTGATGGGTCATATGGTATTTTACGAAAAATCGGCTAAGTCCCAAAATGGGGATGTCAGAACTACACTCAAATGTTACCACACCAAGCAAGGCAAACTTATATGAAGCAAAGGACCCTGATGGGTCATATGGTATTTTACGAAAAATCGGCTAAGTCCCAAAATGGGGATGTCAGAACTACACTCAAATGTTACCACACCAAGCAAGGCAAACTTATATGAAGGCAAGGACCCTGATGGGTCATATGGTATTTTACGAAAAATCGGCTAAGTCCCAAAATGGGGATGTCAGAACTACACTCAAATGTTACCACACCAAGCAAGGCAAACTTATATGAAGGCAAGGACCCTGATGGGTCATATGGTATTTTACGAAAAATCGGCTAAGTCCCAAAATGGGGATGTCAGAACTACACTCATATGTTACCACACCAAGCAAGGCAAACTTATATGAAGGCAAGGACCCTGATGGGTCATATGGTATTGATCGAAAAATCGGCTAAGTCCCAAAATGGGGATGTCAGAACTACACTCAAATGTTACCACACCAAGCAAGGCAAACTTATATGAAGGCAAGGACCCTGATGGGTCATATGGTATTTTACGAAAAATCGGCTAAGTCCCAAAATGGGGATGTCAGAACTACACTCAAATGTTACCACACCAAGCAAGGCAAACTTATATGAAGCAAAGGACCCTGATGGGTCATATGGTATTTTACGAAAAATCGGCTAAGTCCCAAAATGGGGATGTCAGAACTACACTCAAATGTTACCACACCAAGCAAGGCAAACTTATATGAAGGCAAGGACCCTGATGGGTCATATGGTATTTTACGAAAAATCGGCTAAGTCCCAAAATGGGGATGTCAGAACTACACTCAAATGTTACCACACCAAGCAAGGCAAACTACCTAGGTGAACCCTAGCAAGAAACACGGACCAAGACAGGTGGCCTAAGTTACGAGTACAAGTGACCTAGGGAAAGTTGTATGACGGTGAGGACCCTGAAAAATCTGGTTAGTGTAATTCAGACAGGGTAGGTTTTTGGGTCGGCTGAACCCCCTTATTTCGGTTTTGGCCTACTCAAGAAGCTACACCTAGGCGAACTGCCTAGGGTGCAAGTGTGAAGACCAATCGAATAGTAAGACAAGTTTCGACCGATCGCCCTAGGCAAGCTTGTATGAAGAAAGAGACCCTATGGGTCATAAGGAAATATATGAAAAATCGGCTAAGTCCCAAAATGGGGATGTCAGAACTACACTAAAAAGTTACCACACCAAGCAAGGCAAACTTATATGAAGCAAAGGACCCTGCTGGGTCATATGGTATTTTACGAAAAATCGGCTAAGTCCCAAAATGGGGATGTCAGAACTACACTCAAATGTTACCACACCAAGCAAGGCAAACTTATATGAAGCAAAGGACCCTGATGGGTCATATGGTATTGATCGAAAAATCGGCTAAGTCCCAAAATGGGGATGTCAGAACTACACTCAAATGTTACCACACCAAGCAAGGCAAACTTATATGAAGGCAAGGACCCTGATGGGTCATATGGTATTTTACGAAAAATCGGCTAAGTCCCAAAATGGGGATGTCAGAACTACACTCAAATGTTACCACACCAAGCAAGGCAAACTTATATGAAGCAAAGGACCCTGATGGGTCATATGGTATTTTACGAAAAATCGGCTAAGTCCCAAAATGGGGATGTCAGAACTACACTCAAATGTTACCACACCAAGCAAGGCAAACTACCTAGGTGAACCCTAGCAAGAAACACGGACCAAGACAGGTGGCCTAAGTTACGAGTACAAGTGACCTAGGGAAAGTTGTATGACGGTGAGGACCCTGAAAAATCTGGTTAGTGTAATTCAGACAGGGTAGGTTTTTGGGTCGGCTGAACCCCCTTATTTCGGGTTTTGGCCTACTCAAGAAGCTACACCTAGGCGAACTGCCTAGGGTGCAAGTGTGAAGACCAATCGAATAGTAAGACAAGTTTCGACCGATCGCCCTAGGCAAGCTTGTATGAAGAAAGAGACCCTATGGGTCATAAGGAAATATATGAAAAATCGGCTAAGTCCCAAAATGGGGATGTCAGAACTACACTAAAAAGTTACCACACCAAGCAAGGCAAACTTATATGAAGCAAAGGACCCTGATGGGTCATATGGTATTTTACGAAAAATCGGCTAAGTCCCAAAATGGGGATGTCAGAACTACACTCAAATGTTACCACATCAAGCAAGGCAAACTTGTATGAAGGAAAGGACCCTGATGGGTCATATGGTATTTTACGAAAAATCGGCTAAGTCCCAAAATGGGGATGTCAGAACTACACTCAAATGTTACCACACCAAGCAAGGCAAACTTATATGAAGCAAAGGACCCTGATGGGTCATATGGTATTTTACGAAAAATCGGCTAAGTCCCAAAATGGGGATGTCAGAACTACACTCAAATGTTACCACACCAAGCAAGGCAAACTTATATGAAGCAAAGGACCCTGATGGGTCATATGGTATTGATCGAAAAATCGGCTAAGTCCCAAAATGGGGATGTCAGAACTACACTCAAATGTTACCACACCAAGCAAGGCAAACTTATATGAAGGCAAGGACCCTGATGGGTCATATGGTATTTTACGAAAAATCGGCTAAGTCCCAAAATGGGGATGTCAGAACTACACTCAAATGTTACCACACCAAGCAAGGCAAACTTATATGAAGCAAAGGACCCTGATGGGTCATATGGTATTTTACGAAAAATCGGCTAAGTCCCAAAATGGGGATGTCAGAACTACACTCAAATGTTACCACACCAAGCAAGGCAAACTTATATGAAGGAAAGGACCCATATGGGTCATATGGTATTTGACGAAAAATCGGCTAAGTCCCAAAATGATGATGTCAGAACTACACTCAAATGTTACCACACCAAGCAAGGCAAACTTATATGAAGGAAAGGACCCATATGGGTCATATGGCATTTTACGAAAAATCGGCTAAGTCCCAAAATGAGGATGTCAGAACTACACTAAAAAGTTACCACACCAAGCAAGGCAAAGTACCTAGGTGAACCCTAGGAAGAAACACGGACCAAGTCAGATGGCCTAAGTCAAGAGAACAAGTGACCTAGGCAAAGTTGTATGGCGCTGAGGACCCTGAAAAATCTGGTTAGTGTAGTTTAGACAGGGTAGGTTTTTGGGTCGGCCGAACCCCCTTATTTTGGGTTTTGGCCTCATCAAGAAGCTACACCTAGGCAAACTGCCTAGGGTGAAAGTGCGAAGACCAATCGAATAGTAAGACAAGTTTTGACCGATCGCCCTAGGCAAGCTTGTATGAAGAAAGGGACCCTAAGGGTCATATGGAAATACATGAAAAATCGGCTAAGTCCCAAAATTGGGATGTCAGAACTACACTAAAAAGTTACCACATCAAGCAAGGCAAAGTACCTAGGTGAACCCTAGGAAGAAACACGGACCAAGTCAGATGGCCTAAGTCAAGAGTGCAAGTGACCTAGGCAAAGTTGTATGACGGTGAGGACCCTGAAAAATCTGGTTAGTGTAGTTTAGACAGGGGAGGTTTTTGGGTCGGCTGAACCTCCTTATTTTGGGTTTTGACCTCCTCAAGAAGCTACACCTAGGCAAACTGCCTAGGGTGAAAGTGCGAAGACCAATCGAATAGTAAGACAAGTTTTGACCGATCGCCCTAGGCAAGCTTGTATGAAGAAAGGGACCCTATGGGTCATATGGAAATACATGAAAAATCGGCTAAGTCCCAAAATTGGGATGTCTGAACTACACTAAAAAGTTACCACATCAAGCAAGGCAAAGTACCTAGGTGAACCCTAAGAAGAAACACGGACCAAGTCAGATGGCCTAAGTCAAGAGTACAAGTGACCTAGGCAAAGTTGTATGGCGCTGAGGACCCTGAAAAATCGGGTTAGTGTAGTTCAGACAGGGGAGGTTTTTGGGTCGGCTGAACCTCCTTATTTTGGGTTTTGACCTCCTCAAGAAGCTACACCTAGGCAAACTGCCTAGGGTGAAAGTGCGAAGACCAATCGAATAGTAAGACAAGTTTTGACCGATCGCCCTAGGCAAGCTTGTATGAAGAAAGGGACCCTATGGGTCATATGGAAAATCCATGAAAAATCGGCTAAGTCCCAAAATTGGGATGTCTGAACTACACTAAAAAGTTACCACATCAAGCAAGGCAAAGTACCTAGGTGAACCCTAAGAAGAAACACGGACCAAGTCAGATGGCCTAAGTCAAGAGTACATGTGACCTAGGCAAAGTTGTATGGCGCTGAGGACCCTGAAAAATCGGGTTAGTGTAGCTCAGACAGGGGAGGTTTTTGGGTCGGCTGAACCTCCTTATTTTGGGTTTTGACCTCCTCAAGAAGACAGACCTAGGCAAACTGCCTAGGGTGAAAGTGCGAAGACCAATCGAATAGTAAGACAAGTTTTGACCGATCGCCCTAGGCAAGCTTGTATGAAGAAAGGGACCCTTAGGGTCATATGGAAATTCATGAAAAATCGGCTAAGTCCCAAAATTGGGATGTCAGAACTACACTATAAAGTTACCACATCAAGCAAGGCAAAGTACCTAGGTGAACCCTAGGAAGAAACACGGACCAAGTCAGATGGCCTAAGTCAAGAGTATAAGTGACCTAGGCAAAGTTGTATGGCGCTGAGGACCCTGAAAAATCGGGTTAGTGTAGTTAAGACAGGGGAGGTTTCAGGGTCGGCTGGACCTCCTTATTTCGGGTTTTGGCCTCCTCAAGAAGACAGACCTAGGCGAATTGCCTAGGGTGAAACTGCGAAGACCAATCGAATAGTAAGACAAGTTTTGACCGATCGCCCTAGGCAAGCTTGTATGAAGAAAGGGACCCTTAGGGTCATATGGAAATTCATGAAAAATCGGCTAAGTCCCAAAATTGGGATGTCAGAACTACACTAAAAAGTTACCACATCAAGCAAGGCAAAGTACCTAGGTGAACCCTAGGAAGAAACACGGACCAAGTCAGATGGCCTAAGTCAAGAGTATAAGTGACCTAGGCAAAGTTGTATGGCGCTGAGGACCCTGAAAAATCGGGTTAGTGTAGTTAAGACAGGGGAGGTTTCAGGGTCGGCCAGACCTCCTTATTTCGGGTTTTGGCCTCCTCAAGAAGACAGACCTAGGCGAATTGCCTAGGGTGAAACTGCGAAGACCAATCGAATAGTAAGACAAGTTTTGACCGATCGCCCTAGGCAAGCTTGTATGAAGAAAGGGACCCTATGGGTCATATGGAAATTCATGAAAAATCGGCTAAGTCCCAAAATTGGGATGTCAGAACTACACTATAAAGTTACCACATTAGCAAGGCAGACTTGTATGAAGAACGGGACCCAGGTGAAAGTAGCAAATATCCCAAACCGAACATGAATATTATACACACAAGAGTACGAACATAAAGGAACACGGACCAAGCGTGCCGAGAGAATCGGTACTATAGAGCCCTCGTGGTTCTACACAAAGACTTTATGTTAGGGGTTCAAGCCCCATAGTACTCAAACGGTGACAGTAGCAAATATCCCAAACCGAACATGAATATTATACACACAAGAGTACGAACATAAAGGAACACGGACCAAGCGTGCCGAGAGAATCGGTACTATAGAGCCCTCGTGGTTCTACACAAAGACTTTATGTTAGGGGTTCAAGCCCCATAGTACTCAAACGGTGACAGTAGCAAATATCCAAAAACGAACTGGAATTTACATTCTGTTGGTCATGCGGTCGTCCAAAGGGGTCTAGTATCCTGGGATGACAAGCATCACGGGCACAGTCTCGTATCAAAACAGTCGAAGAGGCCCGCGAAAGCTTGCTTTCCATGGCTATGCGATGCACAAATTGAGTTTCTCCGTAGTTATACACAGCGCACAGGTGAAAGTAGCAAATATCCCAAATCGAACATGAATTTTATACACACAAGAGTACAAACATAAAGGAACACGGACCAAGCGTACCGAGAGAATCGGTACTAGAGCCCTTGTGGTTCTACATTGAGAGCCCTCGTGGTTCTACATAGATACTTTATGTTAGGGGTTCCAACCCCATAGTACTAGAACGGTGGAAGTAGCAAATAAACCGAACGTGGAATTTACTTTCTGATGGTCATGCGGTCGTCCAAAGGGGTCTAGTATCCTGGGATGACAAGCATCACGGGCACAGCTCGTATCAAAACAGTCGAAGAGGCCCGCGAAAGCTTGCTTTCCATGGCTATGCGATGCACAAATTGAGTTTACTCACCGTAGTATAAAACGAACGAACCGAACCTATCCGAGTAGGGATAATGGGCGCAGTAACATACTTCTGTGACCCAGCGAGAGTTGAACGAGGTGACATGAACTGTCAGTGGCTTATATCAGATGGGATATATACATGAGATTGCTTTCAAATCTACACTCGAAAACCTAACCAAGTAAAAGCGAACGTGGGGAGGATTCGAAACTGGTAACGAAATCTTAAGCTGGAAAGAGTCATCACTATGGATACATATTATGCGAAACCAATCAAGTGCTCATTACTGATCCAAAACCGAAGAGCACTAGTGAACACCTTAATCTCACCCTAGTTCACATCCAAGTGATCGACCACGTGTGTGAAGCAAAGACCAATCGAATTCCTCAATGGACCGAACACTATGAACAAATGGCCAAAAACGTTATAACTATCCAAACATACTACTATCTAGCGAAAGTCATCACGATGGAACCATACCATGATCTTTAACCTATAGCGCTCACCATATTCCTACCCAGAGTGCAAGTGAACAGATTGCCCACCCTTACCCAGTTCACAACCACGTGATCGACTAACATACCGAGGTTACCACAAGTCAAAGTTATACGTTTACAAGCGCAAGACCAATCGAAAACCCCGAAAGCAATCTCGACCCAAAATGTATTATCCGTGAGTGTAGTCGAGTCTCGTACTCGTCATCTGTAATCGTCGGATAGAATATCCAGTACACGGTTGTCTTTCCAAATGAAATCTACATACAGAACTCGCTCTTGGCAAATGGGTGGCAATGGCGCAATCAGGAGCGAGTTCCCGTCCGGGTGCCAAGTGATTGGCAAATGTCTGGGGGAAAGCAACCATATATTGATTTGTCTGTTAGTGTACTGGGTGTTTGAGGTATGTAGTATCCACGCTTGGTTGGGTGTGTCAGAGGACCATGGATGCGTTCACAACCCCAATTGGGGTACATCGGGAATGATTTTGTGGAACCGATGTGCCCGGCACACACTAAGTTTTGTTGCAAGTTAATAGTGTGCCATGTCCGGGGGGGTTGTGATTAAACTCTGGTGAATTGCGTACTGTGGTGATTGGGGTATGAAAGCCCCGCAGTTGCAATGATCGGACGCGCCTAGCGTGTCCTTTAGTTGATGGTAGGGAAATGAAGGCCCTTGTCAGCTCACCTAAGTATTCATGGAAGTTTGGCATAAGGTCGCTGTGGTAGGGGTATGAAGGCCCCGTCAGCGCATGCACAATCGGGCGCACGTGCGCTTAGCGGAGTCGAATGCCGCTCAAGTGCCTGTCCGGTGCATCGGGTGTGTGTGATACGAGGGCAATGAGGTTCGCACGGGGGCTCGCCTCCCGTGTGCTACCGGACTTGACAACATATAGAACGTGGTGTTTGCTCCTCCGGGTGCAATGGGACAATGAACATTCGAACGCAAAGTCGGAATTCTGGTTGATCCTACCAGTAATATACGCTCGTCTCAAAGGTTAAGCCATGCATGTCTAAGTACAAACAGATTTAATGTGAAACCGCATAAGGCTCAGTATAACAGCTATAATTTACGAGATCATCAACCTAGTTACTTGGATAACTGTGGAAAATCTAGAGCTAATACATGCAACATGCCAGGACCCTCGCGGGAACTGGTGCACTTATTAGTCAAACCAATCGCGGGTTCTCCGTGTCATTGAGTTGAAGTCTGGATAATGATGCTGATCGTATGGTCTCGCACCGACGACAGATCTCGCAAATATCTGCCCTATCAACTATGGATGGTAGTATAGAGGACTACCATGGTTGCAACGGGTAACGGGGAATCAGGGTTCGATTCCGGAGAGGGAGCCTGAGAAATGGCTACCACATCCAAGGAAGGCAGCAGGCGCGTAAATTACCCAATCCCGGGACGGGGAGGTAGTGACGAGAAATAACAATATGAAACTCTTTAATGATGTTTCATAATTGGAATGAGTAGAGCATAAATCCTTCTACGAGGATCAAGTGGAGGGCAAGTCTGGTGCCAGCAGCCGCGGTAATTCCAGCTCCACTAGCGTATATTAAAATTGTTGCGGTTAAAACGTTCGAAGTTGATACTTGTCCAACACAGTCCGGCTCCGCCGACCCGGTCAACCCGTGGTCGGTGGGCCAAGTCGGAATCTGGTTGCGACTCAATGGTGTGGTAGGGCACCAAGTCTGTGTCATGGTGTGCCCTTCAACGGGTGCAAGTGTAACATAGAGCTCGACCGCTCACGTTTACCTTGAACAAATTAGAGTGCTTAAAGCAGGGTGCCCAAACGCCCTAGAATAATCTTGCATGGAATAATGGAATACGACCTTGGTCTAATCTTTCATTGGTTTGTACTCAGACCGGAGGTAATGATTAACAGAAGTAGTTGGGGACACTAGTATTACGGCGCGAGAGGTGAAATTCGTAGACCGTCGTAAGACTAACTAAAGCGAAGGCATTTGTCAAGGATGCTTTCTTTAATCAAGAACGAAAGTTAGAGGATCGAAGGCGATTAGATACCGCCCTAGTTCTAACCGTAAACGATGCCAACTAGCAATTGGGAGACGCTACAACCAGGTGCTCTCAGTAGCTTCCGGGAAACCAAAGTCAGGTTCCGGGGGAAGTATGGTTGCAAAGTTGAAACTTAAAGGAATTGACGGAAGGGCACCACAATGAAATGGAGCTTGCAGTTGCAATCGAGCGCTCGTGGTGAACGGACGTGTTCAGGTCGAGCTCCGCTAACGGAGAGTTATTGTGAGTAATTGAGTAATTTTCGAGAGAGAGAAGTTCCAAAGCGTAAAACGGCAGAGAGAGAAAAGAGAGTAAGGCAATGAAGAGTGGCAACTTCAACGCCTGAAAAGTGAGAGTGAGCGAGTTCGCTCCGCGGCTTCGGCCCGAAGAGAGGGAGAAAAACGCGAAACGTTCAGAGAGAGAGAGAACGGAAAGTATGGTTTGGTTCGGCTGAGCCGTGTGCTAAAAGTGGAATGTGCGTGCGAGCGGGCACGTGCGTGTGTGCAACACTTTTTCGTGTCTAGACTTCCAAAAGTAGATTGTGCGTGCGTGTGTGCAACGCTTGAATGATAGTTGTCGGGCGAAGAAGGAGGGAAGAGAGGAGAGAGAAAGGAGTGTTCGGCGACAAGAGAACGGAAAGCTTGGTTTGGTTCGGTTGTGCCGTGTGCTATAAGTAGAATGTGCATGTGAGCGGGCGCGTGCGTGTGTGCAACACTTTTTCGTGTCTAGACTTCCAAAAGTAGACTGTGCGTGCGTGTGTACAACGCTTGAATGATAGTTGTCGGGTGAAGAAGGAGGGAAGAGGGGAGAGAGAAAGGAGTGTGAGGCGACAAGAGAACGAAAAGGTTGGTTTGGCCCTGAGCCAAAAGTAGAACGTTTATGTGAACCCACAAGTGCGTGTGTACAACACTTGAATGATAGTTGTCGGGTGAAGAAGGAGGGAAGAGGGGAGAGAAAGGAGTGTTCGGCGACAAGAGAACGAAAAGTGTCTAGACTTCCAAAAGTAGATTGTACGTGCGTGTGTACAACACTTAAATGATAGTTGTCGGGTGAAGAAGGAGGGAAGAGGGGAGAGAGAAAGGAGTGTGAGGCGACAAGAGAACGGAAAGTTTGGTTTGGTTCGGCCGTGTGCTAAAAGTAGAATGTGCATGCGAGCGGGCACGTGCGTGTGTGCAACACTTTTTCGTGTCTAGACTTCCAAAAGTAGATTGTGCGTGCGTGTGTACAACGCCTGAATGATAGTTGTCGGGTGAAGAAGGAAGGAAGAGGGGAGAGAGAAAGGAATGTGTCTAGACTTCCAAAAGTAGACTGTGCGTGCGTGTGTACAACGCTTGAATGATAGTTGTCGGGTGAAGAAGGAGGGAAGAGGGGAGAGAGAAAGGAGTGTGAGGCGACAAGAGAACGAAAAGGTTGGTTTGGCCCTGAGCCAAAAGTAGAACGCTTATGTGAACCCACAAGTGCGTGTGTACAACACTTGAATGACAGTTGTCGGGTGAAGAAGGAGGGAAGAGGGGAGAGAAAGGAGTGTTCGGCGACAAGAGAACGAAAAGTGTCTAGACTTCCAAAAGTAGATTGTACGTGCGTGTGTACAACACTTAAATGATAGTTGTCGGGTGAAGAAGGAGGGAAGAGGGGAGAGAGAAAGGAGTGTGAGGCGACAAGAGAACGGAAAGGTTGGTTTGGTTCAGCCGTGTGCTAGAAGTAGAATGTGCGTGCGAGCGGGCACGTGCGTGTGTGCAACACTTTTCCGTGTCTAGACTTCCAAAAGTAGATTGTGCGTGCGTGTGTACAACGCCTGAATGATAGTTGTCGGGTGAAGAAGGAAGGAAGAGGGGAGAGAGAAAGGAGTGTGTCTAGACTTCCAAAAGTAGATTGTGCGTGCGTGTGTGCAACACTTGAATGATAGTTGTCGGGTGAAGAAGGAGGGAAGAGGGGAGAGAGACCATAGTGTTCAGCAACAAGAGAATAAGGGGAGAGAGCGAGTGACCAGGGCCGTGCAAAGCGTGAGGCAGGCCAGGAAATCAGCTGGCCAAGAGCCAACGGTCGACTGCGTATGTGTGTGTGTGAGTGAATCGGGCGAACCGGTTGGACCGTTTCAGGAAGGTGTCTCCGCTAAGAGTCAGCCACCGAAAAGCGCCCCTAGCGTTGAGTGGCGGAAACCCCGCGGGACGGGAGTCAAGCGGCCGAGCGTTGCAGATTGCATCTCATCAGGCGTCAGGATCCAGGAGAGCGGGTTAGCGATTGCATCACATCAGGCGACCGGATTTAGGTGAGCGGGCTCGCGATTGCATCTCATCAGGCGACTGGAGAGCGGCATTGCCTAATTGTAGGCGCCACATCAGGAGTGTCCCGGGAAACCATAGCGCCCGGTCAAGAGTTGCGGATTGCAGCCGATCAGGCGATCGGATTTGGACGAGCGGGGTAGCGGATTCATCTGGCCGAGCGTTGCAGATTGCATCCCATCAGGCGTCCGGATTCAGGAGAGCGGGTTAGCGATTGCATCTCATCAGGCGACCGGATTTAGGTGAGCGTTAGCGATTGCATATCATCAGGCGACCGGATTCAGGTGAGCGGGTAGGCGATTGCATCTCACCAGGCGACGAGTGTCCTGGGAAACCATAGCGCCCGGGCAAGTGGAAAAGGGGCTGCGGATTGCATCCCACCAGGCGACCGGATTCGGACGAGCGGGGTAGCGGATTCATCTGGCCGAGCGTTGCAGATTGCATCTCATCAGGCGTCCGGATTCAGGAGAGCGGGTTAGCGATTGCATCTCATCAGGCGACCGGATTTAGGCGAGCGGGTAGGCGATTGCAGCTCATCAGGCGACGGGAGAGCGGCATTGCCTAACTGTAGGTGCCACATCAGGAGTGTCCCGGGAAACCATAGCGCCCGGTCAAGTGGAAAGGGGTTGCGGATTGCATCTCACCAGGCGACCGGATTCGAACGAGCGGGGTAGAGGATTTACCTGGCTGAGCGTTGCAGATTACATCTCATCAGGCGTCCGGATTGAGGAGATTAGTTATTGCATATCATCAGGCGACCGGATATAGGTGAGCGTTAGCGATTGCATCTCATCAGGCGACCGGATTTAGGTGAGCGGGTTAGCGATTGCATCTCATCAACACTGCCGGCATTGGCTAACTGCAAGCGTCACAACGGAGAGAGTTTCGACAATGGTAGGAAGTCTAGCGGGGTAGGGGTCGATCATTCCATCTAAGTCCCCCCGCCCCCATCTACTCATCACCATGCTTGACAAGACACCGAAAAAGACACTGCGAGCTGGCCCAGCCACGGGCCGCAGCTCGGCGGTAGAGAATGCCGAGGCGGCAGAAGTGGAAGCTGCACGCGCAACAACTAGGACGAAAAGGGTGGAACGGACGCCGCCGCCGCAACGGACGCCGCGGCCGCGCGCGCGCTCCTCGAGCAGCAGGCTTCCGTTCGAGGAAAACCTAATAATGTTCATCGGAGATGTGGAGAAGGAGCTAGAAACATCGGCGAAGTCAAGCGCAACTCCTGTGGCTTCCCCGGTAGCGGAAAACTGCTCGACGGTATCGACGCCCGCAGCAACCAATTCTTTGGTTCAGGAGCAGCAGGTCCCGCAGCTCCAAGAGGCATCGGGAGGGAAAGACCCCTCGGAGAATAACACGCAGAGCGCTGGAATGGCCGCAATGGCCGAAACCATCAAGGCCCTGACGGCGCAAAACGCGGCACTGCAAGCCCAGGTAGCAGAGTTAATGGCCAAGGTAGAGAGGCTCCTGGAAGCCCAAGCCGCCCAAGCCATCCAGCAGGCCCAACTGGTGGAAGAGGGTCGAAAGAACATTAGGGAAATGGTTCGCGAGGCCATGGGAGAAAAACCAAAGCCCAAACAACTGAGCAGCAGCATCAGGAATGAGGTCAAAGAGACAGTGTCACTGCCACCGCGAGCACAGCAGCAGCAGCATTCGAAGCCACAGCAGCAGTCACAGCGGCAGCAGGGGCAGAAGCAGCAGCAGTCGCAGCGGCAGGGGGGGCAGCAACAGCAGCAAAGGCAGCAGCAGCAGCAGGACGAGGGCTTCCGGACAGTAGACAAGAAAGGTCGCCCGATCTACAATAAGCAGCGAGAGGAGTCTCGGGTCAACAAGGAGAATCCCAAGGCCAACATGGGCAAGAGGACCGAGATTCCCAGCGACAGGCGTTCGTTCGCCGAGACGGTAGTGGGAAATGGAACGACTAGGCCGCAAGCAGGAGCAGTTCCAGTCACACGCCCGCAGGGCGATTGTCGACCCCCGAGGCCAGCGATGACCAAAGGAAGACCGGACGTCATCACAGTCTGCCCGCCAGCGGGGGTTAGCTACCGGGACGTGTTCGTCAAGGTCCGAGCTCTAGAAGATGTCGCGGATAAGGTCCAGCGCGGAGAGCGCACTGCAGCCAATAACCTGACCATGACCCTCAAGAGGAAGGTGGACGCCCAGGCGGTGTTCGAGCGGGTACGAGCAGCAGCACCAGAGGGCAGCGAGGTCCATCTTCGGCTCGACACGGCCGTGGTAACGTTCAAAGGAGTAGACATGTTGGCCGAGCGCGAGGATGTCGCGAGGGCCATCTCAAAACAGTTCGGCGAGAAGGTCAGCGCGGAATGTGTCACCCTCCGGCGATTTTACCAGGGCGATCAGCGGGCGTTCGTCAGGCTGCCAAGGCGGATTGCCAACGCGCTGGTAGGAAACCGCCTGGTCTTTGGATACAGTAGCTGCTGGGTTGACTTCGCCCCAGCCAGGCCAGTTGAAGAGATGCGCTGCCACCGCTGCCTGCTTCGCGGGCACATTGCGCGCTCCTGCCCCGGTCCAGACCGTTCCGCACTGTGCCGTCGGTGCGGTGGGCAGGGCCACAAGGCTGCAGGCTGCAGCAATCCAGTGAAGTGCCTGGTGTGCGGAGGACCGCATGCTACCGGCACAGAAAAGTGCATGAACCGCCGTCAGAATTCAACGTAGTACTGCAGCAGAATTTAAGACGGAGTGCGATGGCCCAGGATCTACTGACCCAGTTGGCCCGCGAACGTGGTGCGGACGTGGCACTTTTGTCCGACTATCACCGCGTTCCAGCGAACAACGGCAACTGGGTCTTTGATCCCGCAACAAGAACAGCGGTCGTCGCACTGGGGAGATTCCCGATCCAGCGAGTGGTGAGCGTCGCGGAAGGGATGGTGGCGGTGGAGGTGAACGGCATCACCTTTATTAGCTGTTACGCCCCACCATCCTGGGATCTCCCCCGGTTCAGAGTACTAATGGAGGCGGTGCAGATAGCAGCACATGGACGGCAGCGGGTGGTCCTGGCCGGCGATTTCAACGCGGCCGCGGTCGAGTGGGGCCGCCAATCCACCAACAACCGGGGACACGAAATCATCGCCCTTGCGGAGCTGTTATCATTACGGGTGCTGAACCGCGGACGGACACCGACCTTCACGGGGAGTGCCGTTGCCCCCCCGGTGGTGAATGATATCAGTCTGGCGTCCAGGAGCATCGCGGGCGGGGAGGACTGGGTCGTCCTGCAGGATTACACAGCGAGCGACCATCAGCCGCTGTTCTACACCGTGGGCATCCCCGCAGCACCAACGCGCCGTTCGGTTAGAGCAGACCAACCACCCCCGAGGCCGAGTCGACGATGGGACACGTCGGTGTTTTCAGCCGAGCTGTTCACGGAGGCGCTCCGCTTGCTGAACTTCAACGAGGTTGCGCAGGATCCGGCCACCCTCGTCTCCACGCTGCAGCGCGCGTGCGATGAGGTGATGCCTCGGATGAACTCCAGGAACCGCACTCACGTCTTTTGGTGGACGGAGGAAATCGCCGAGCTACGCGAGAGCTGCCGGCGAGCCAAGGCGATTCTCCGACGCACGCGGGATCCAACGCTTCGTTTGCTGCGCGCGGCGACCCTCCGTGCCACCAAGAAGCGTCTCCGGAAGGCGATCAGTGCCAGCAAGAGGCGCTGCAACGAGGAGCTCGCTGATAGTATAGAGGACAACCCTTGGGGGGACGCGTACCGGATAGTGACGGCGTGGGTGAAGGGCGCCCGCCTGCCCCAGGAACGCGACGCCGAGGTACTGGGAGGCATAGTCGACGAGCTATTTCCCACGCACCCCCCCATGGAGTGGCCGGAGTCACCAGGGCCGGGCGTTGAGGAACCGCCACTGCGCCCAATCACCGACGAGGAACTCCTAGCGATCGCGGCCAGGCTGAACCCCCGAAAGGCCCCCGGACCAGATGGCGTCCCCAATGGTGCAGTCACGGCGGCAATCCGAGAGTCTCCCGCTACTTTCCGGCGCATTTACCAGCAGCTGCTGGACAGCGGAGACTTCCCGGTGGCGTGGAAAGCGCAGCGATTGGTGTTGCTGCCTAAGCCAGGGAAACCACCGGGCCAGGCGTCATCTTTTCGGCCCCTATGCATGCTCGACACTGTCGGTAAAGTGTTCGAGCGCATAGTCCTGGATCGTCTCAACGATCACCTGGAGGCCCCACTGCCAGGTGGTCCTCGCCTCTCTCCCCGCCAGTACGGTTTCCGTAAGGGGAGATCGACGGTGGAGGCGATCCAGGAGGTGGTGAAGGCGGGACAACGAGCGATGGCGTTTAAGCGCACCAACCAACGCGACCGCAGGTGCTGCATGGTGGTTGCACTAGATGTCAAAAACGCCTTCAACTCGGCAGGATGGACCAACATAGGGAGGGCCCTGGAGGCCAAAGGCGTTCCCCAGGCGCTGCTGGACATCATCGGGAGCTATTTTCGTGACCGAGTGCTCCACTACTCCACCAACACCGGACATGTTTCGAGGCCCGTCACCGCCGGCGTTCCACAGGGCTCCATCTTGGGGCCCACCCTTTGGAACGCCATGTACGACGGAGTCCTCGGATTGGAGCTACCACCGGGAGCGGAGATAGTTGGATTCGCGGATGATATCGTCTTGCTGGTGCCAGGCCGGACCCCGAGAGAATCTTCGACGCTGGCGACCCGGGCGATTAACACAGTACGGCGGTGGATGGCGGACCACCAGCTGTCCCTAGCCTTGGAGAAAACAGAGATGGTGATGGTGAGCTGCTTGCGGCAGGGCCATCCGAGGGTGCCAGTGCGTGTCGGGGGCTCCACGCTTCGCTCTAAGCGTCATATAAGGTACCTCGGTGTCCAGGTGGAGGATCACTTATCCTGGAATTTTCACGTGAAGGCGGTAACGGAAAAGGCCAACAGGATAAACCGAGCACTGTGTCACCTGCTCAAAAATCATGGCGGCCCTTCCAGTGTGCGACGTCGGACCCTCGCTAATGTGTCGACGTCCATCTTACGATACGCGGCCCCGGTCTGGTGGGAGGCTACGCGTATACAGAGCAACAGACGTCTGCTGAACCGGGTGCAGAGTCGGGCAGCCAAGATGGTCGCGAGCACCTTCCGGACCGTAAAGTACGACGTGGCTACGCTGGTTGCTGGTATACCACCTATAGTCGAGCTTATTAAGGAGGATCACCGCTGCCACGAGCGAAAGCAGCAGTCCGGTGGCACCCCAGCAGAGATCCGCAAGGAGGAGAGGGCGGCGACAATGCGCAACTGGCAGGAGAGCTGGGATGAGTTGGCGCAGGACGGCGTGGCGTCAAGCCGATTCATCAGATGGAGCCACAGAGTCCTCCCGGACGTGGACAGATGGGTCAACCGGAAGCACGGACGGGTGGGCTTCCACCTGTCGCAGGTGCTGACAGGACACGGCTTCTTCAGGGAGTACCTGCATTCCAGGAAGTTCACCCGGTCCCCGTGTTGCTCAGCCTGTCCGGGAGTCGACGAAACACCAGAGCACGTGCTGTTTCAATGCCCGCGGTTCGCGGAAGTGCGTGAACGGCTCCTCACGGGACACGGTCTTCAGCCGGTGACGGCTGACACGCTCCTCGACCACATGCTGCACGATCCTGACGCCTGGGAGCGTGTGGAAGAGGCGGCGGTCAGTGTCACCCGCGAGCTGCAGCGAGTTTGGAGAATCGAAAGCGGCGTGGAGGCTCGACGAGCGGTTCATCGAGAGAGGCGGCGAGCGGCGGAGCAGGCAGCACGACAGCAGCGGCGGCGAGAGGGCCGATTCGGCCTCGACCCAACGCTGAGGGATCGTATATTGGCCATGGACGAGGTGACGCGCGTGGAATTCAGGCGGGTGGCTCGCCAGCTTCAGGATAACATCAGGCGCCTGGAGCTTCGTCGTGACCGGATGCCGACGAGGGTATTCGAGGCTACTATGGCCGTCCGTGTGGCCAGCCTCCGACATCACGATGCGGCACCAGAGAACCGGGCAGCAACGGCGGCAACCTTACAACAGGCACAACTGTCATTGCAGGAGGCTCGACGAGAGCGAAGGAACGCTCGACAACGGCAGACGAGACGAGCAGAGCGACGAGCAGAGCGGCAGGAGAGCCGCGCAAGTGCGCGCCAACGGCGCAGATGATCACCAGGGGACGAGTCCCAGTAGGCCTACGCCTAATAGATAGATAGTGGCTCGACAGCCAGACGCCCGCCCCACACGGCTCTACCGTGTAGGTGCATGCCGTGTGGGGCACCATAACGGGCGAGAGTAGGGAGTAGGAATTGTCTTTCTGTAAACTGTGATATGATTTTTAGAATTTTAAGAGAAATACAGTTCTGAACCCTGATGAAAAAAAAAAAAATGAAATGGAGCTTGCGGTTCAATTTGACTCAACACGGGAAAACTTACCAGGTCCGAACTTATGGAGGTGAGACAGATTAATAGCTCTTTCTCAAATTTAAGGGTAGTGGTGCATGGCCGTTCTTAGTTCGTGGATTGATTTGTCTGGTTAATTCCGATAACGAACGTGACTCACATATGCTAACTAGAACGCAGTCAGCGTTAATGCGTCGATGCCGATTGGAACGGGTTAGGACCTTTCGGTGGAGTATGACCTGACACCTTCGCTGTTCGTGTGCGCAAGTGCACTTACGGTACGCTGCTTAGCAGGACAATTTGTGTTTAGCAAAATGAGATCGAGCGATAACAGGTCCGTGATGCCCTTAGATGTTCTGGGCTACACGCGTGCTACAATGTGGGTAGCAGCGTGTCTCCTATTCCGAGAGGAACGGGAAATCACTCAAATACTCACTTAGTAGGGATTATGGATTGCAATGGTCCATATGAACTCGGAACTTCTAGTAAGTGCTGGTCATCAGCCAGCGTTGAATACGTCCCTGCCCTTTGTACACACCGCCCGTCGCTACTACCGATGGATTATTTAGTGAGGTCTTTGGAGATGATCGTTCGCTGGATCCTCGTGAACCGCGTCTGCTTTATCGAAGTTGACCGAACTTGATGATTTAGAGGAAGTAAAAGTCGTAACAAGGTTTCCGTAGGTGAACCTGCGGAAGGATCATTAGTGGCCAAGTGATCCTTCCAGAAGTCCGAACCTGCGGGTTGAGACTTCGGCACAAGTTGCCATATGATAATTGACGAAACACTATAGAAGTCCGAACCTGCGGGTTGAGACTCAGGCACAAGTTGCCATATGAAAGTTGACGAAACACTAACAAGTCCGAACCTGCGGGTTGAGACTTAGGCACACGTTGCCTTATACATGACTTCGAACAAATACACAAGTCCGAACCTGCGGGTTGAGACTTAGGCACAAGTTGCCTTATACATGACTTCGAACAAATACACAAGTCCGAACCTGCGGGTTGAGACTTCGGCACAAGTTGCCATATGAAAGTTGACGAAACACTAACAAGTCCGAACCTGCGGGTTGAGACTTAGGCACACGTTGCCTTATACATGACTTCGAACAAATACACAAGTCCGAACCTGCGGGTTGAGACTTAGGCACAAGTTGCCTTATACATACATTGGCCAAATAAACAGAAGTCCGAACCTGCGGGTTGAGACTTAGGCACAAGTTGCCATATTATATTCGATCAAACACTAAGTAGTCCGAACCTGCGGGTTGAGACTCAAGACCGTAACAAGATGTCACTATACAAGTCCGAACCTAAGGGTTGAGACTTAATGCGATCTAGATACCAAGTTGACATCCAATACCTGTTGAGCAAAACCAAAGATTCCCTGTTCTCGAATGATTACACTATATAACAGGGAATCATGAAGAAATCAAGCAAGCGTGAAACAAAGTCATCACTTGGGCATGCTCGATAGCCAACCACATGACCTTAACCTAAGAGAGCATGCAAACCACATGATACCTATAAACGATTAACCCGCCCTAGTTCAATCGTTCACCAAGTGATGACTTCAGTATGGCTAAGAGAAAAACTTTTAAATGGGAAAAACTCTAAGTCCGAACCTCCGGGTTGAGACTTCCGCGTAGGAGGTGCGCCCACCTCCTATCCGAAAGATGATGAATCAGGGGTGTTCGGTCAGCAATGGTCGGATGCCCCGTCGTAGTCCAACTATGACAATCAAAGTCAAGACCTCCGGGTTGAGACTTTCCGCGAGTACAAGCATAAAGGAACACGGACCAAGCCGTACCGAGAGAATCGGTACTAGAGCCCTCGTGGTTCTACATTGAGAGAGCCCTCGTGGTTCTCATTAGGGGCTTTATGCAAGTCGTACTCAATACTGTGGTGTGAAGTATAAAGTATAGTCCTCGCCTGGTCCACGCTGCTTCGGCGGTCCTGGGTAAGATAGTTAATTCTAGCTTGCCCTATAGTGGAATGAGGACACTTAATGCTTCGTCTTTTAGCGGCGGCTAGACTCCTCCTCACGGGGAACGAGTTGACGCGCACAGCGGCGGCTTACGCACTATGGCAATCATGGATGCCTGAAGATTCCGTGAAGTTCTCCCCTGGTCCACGCTGCCTCGGCAGTCCTGGGTAAAATGGAATATTTCCAGCTTGCCCTATAGTGGAAGAGGACTATCCAACAATACAAAGTCAAGACCTCCGGGTTGAGACTTTCCGCGTCGGTGGTGTCGCGCACCGCCTATCCGAAAGATGGTGTAACAGGGGTGTTCGATCAGCAATGGTCGGATGCCCCGTCATAGTCCAACTATGACAACCAAAGTCAAGACCTCCGGGTTGAGACTTTCCGCGTCCGGAGGTACGCGTACCGCCTACCCGAAAGATGGTGTGCTTCTGGGGTATTCGATGAGTCGGATACCCCGTCGTAGTCCAACTATGACAATCAAAGTCAAGACCTCCGGGTTGAGACTTCCGCGTCCGGAGGTACGCGTACCGCCTACCCGAAAGATGGTGTGCTTCTGGGGTATTCGATGAGTCGGATACCCCGTCGTAGTCCAACTATGACAATCAAAGTCAAGACCTCCGGGTTGAGACTTCCGCGTCCGGAGGTACGCGTACCGCCTACCCGAAAGATGGTGAATCAGGGGTGTTCGATCAGCAATGGTCGGATGCCCCGTCGTAGTCCAACTATGACAATCAAAGTCAAGACCTCCGGGTTGAGACTTTCTAAGAGTACAAGCATAAAGGAACACGGACCAAGCCGTACCGAGAGAATCGGTACTAGAGCCCTTGTGGTTCTACATTGAGAGAGCCCTCGTGGTTCTCATTAGGGGCTTTATGCAAGAAGTACTCAATACTGTGGTGTGAAGTATAAAGTATAGAGTCCTCCACTGGTCCACGCTGCTCCGGCGGTCCTGGGTAAGATAGTTCATTCTAGCTTGCCCTATGTGGAAGAGGACTCAATACCCTACCTGTTGAGCTTGAAACAAAGTCATCACTTGGGCATGCTCATATTGCCATACACAATTACATTATATTCGAATGAGCATGCAAGCGACCCTATATAGACCGAACCAAAACGATAGATACCGCCGTAGTTCACCCCCACCAAGTGATGACTTCAGTATGGCTAGTGTGTGAAGTATAAAGTATAGTCCTCCCCTGGTCCACACTGCTTCGGCGGTCCTGGGTAAGATAGTTTGTTCTAGCTTGCCCTATGTGGAAGAGGACACAATACTTAATACTTAGAGTACAAGCATAAAGGAACACGGACCAAGCCGTACCGAGAGAATCGGTACTAGAGCCCTCGTGGTTCTACATTGAGAGAGCCCTCGTGGTTCTCATTAGGGGCTTTATGCAAGTCGTACTCAATACTGTGGTGTGAAGTATAAAGTATAGAGTCCTCCACTGGTCCACGCTGCTCCGGCGGTCCTGGGTAAGATAGTTCATTCTAGCTTGCCCTATGTGGAAGAGGACTCAATACCCTACCTGTTGAGCTTGAAACAAAGTCATCACTTGGGCATGCTCATATTGCCATACAATATTCCATTATCTACTAATGAGCATGCAGCTATATGATTATAACCTGTAAACGATTACCCCGCCGTAGTTCAGCGCTTCAACCAAGTGATGACTTCAGTATGGCTAGTGTGTGAAGTATAAAGTATAGTCCTCCCCTGGTCCACACTGCTTCGGCGGTCCTGGGTAAGATAGTTAGTTCTAGCTTGCCCTATGTGGAAGAGGACACCATACTTAATACTGTGGTGTAATGAACAAAGTATAGTCCTCCACTGGTCCACGCTGCTTCGGCGGTCCTGGGTAAGATAGTTAGTTCTAGCTTGCCCTATGTGGAAGAGGGCATACAAGACAAAGTATAGTTCTCCCCTGGTCCACGCTGCTTCGGCGGTCCTGGGTAAGATAGTTAATTCTAGCTTGCCCTATGTGGAAGAGAGCATACATGAACCATGAACGAAGGTTAGATCGAGGAATGATTCGACAACTAACCGATGGTATGAAATGTGAAGAATTCAAGCAAGCACACAATCAAGTCATCACTTGGGCATGCTCGATAGCCAACCCTATGACATTAACCTAGTAGAGCATGCGAAAACCAATATATATGTAAACGATGCCCCTCCCTAGTTCAGCGCTTCAACCAAGTGATGACTTCAGAATGGCTAAATCAAATCGGTTCAAAACATACCATCGGTACCCTATTGAAACACACAAGTCGATATCAAACCTCATGATTGTGTAGTCCTCCACTGGTCCACACTGCTCCGGCGGTCCTGGGTAAGATAGTTCATTCTAGCTTGCCCTATGTGGAAGAGGGCACATTACTCAATACTGTGGTGTTATGAACAAAGTATAGTCCTCCACTGGTCCACGCTGCTTCGGCGGTCCTGGGTAAGATAGTTAGTTCTAGCTTGCCCTATGTGGAAGAGGGCATACAAGACAAAGTATAGTTCTCCCCTGGTCCACGCTGCTTCGGCGGTCCTGGGTAAGATAGTTAATTCTAGCTTGCCCTATGTGGAAGAGAGCATACATGAACCAAGAACGAAGGTTATGATCGAGGAATGATTCGACAACTAACCGATGGTATGAAATGTGAAGAATTCAAGCAAGCACACAATCAAGTTATCACTTGGGCATGCTCGATAGCCAACCTCATGACATTAACCTAGTAGAGCATGCGAAAACCAATATATATGTAAACGATGCCTCCCTAGTTCAGCGCTTCAACCAAGTGATGACTTCAGAATGGCTAAATCAAATCGGTTCAAACCATACCATCGGTATCCTATTGAAACACACAAGTCGATATCAAACCTCATGATTGTGTAGTCCTCCACTGGTCCACGCCGCTTCGGCCGTCCTGGGTAAAATGGAACATTCCAGCTTGCCCTATGTGGAAGAGGGCACATTACTCAATACTGTGGTGTGAAGTATAAAGTTCAGTTCTCCCCTGGTCCACGCTGCTTCGGCGGTCCTGGGTAAGATAGTTCATTCTAGCTTGCCCTATGTGGAAGAGGACACTTCATACTTCGTCTCTAAGCGGCGGCTTGACTCCTCCCTACGGGGAACGGGTTTACGCGCACAGCGGCGGCTTACGCACTATGGCAGTCATGGATGCCTTACGTTTCTATGAAAAGTGTGTTCCTCCCCTGGTCCACGCTGCTTCGGCAGTCCTGGGTAAGATAGTTAGTTCTAGCTTGCCCTATGTGGAAGAGGACACGTAGACTTACTGTGGTGTGAAGTATAAGGTTCAGTTCTCCCCTGGTCCACGCCGCTTCGGCCGTCCTGGGTAAAATGGATTCATCCAGCTTGCCCTATGTGGAATGAGGACACTTTATGCTTCGTCTCTAAGCGGCGGCTTGCTCCTCCCTACGGGGAACGGGTATACGCGCACAGCGGCGGCTTACGTTATGGCAGTCATGGATGCCTTACGTTTCCATGAAAAGTGTGTTCCTCCCCTGGTCCACGCTGCTTCGGCAGTCCTGGGTAAGATAGTTAGTTCTAGCTTGCCCTATGTGGAAGAGGACACGTAGACTTACTGTGGTGTGAAGTATAAGGTTCAGTTCTCCCCTGGTCCACGCCGCTTCGGCCGTCCTGGGTAAAATGGATTCATCCAGCTTGCCCTATGTGGAATGAGGACACTTTATGCTTCGTCTCTAAGCGGCGGCTTGCTCCTCCCTACGGGGAACGGGTATACGCGCACAGCGGCGGCTTACGCAAGTTAGTCACCCTCGGCAGTGGATCACTCGGCTCATGGATCGATGAAGACCGCAGCTAACTGCGCGTCATAATGTGAACTGCAGGACACATGAACATTGATAAGTTGAACGCATATTGCACGTCGTGGGAACCTACCATGATGTACAGATGACTGAGCGCTTATATTTGAGAAATGTATCGCATACATTTAACTACGCCGTGACACCCGTCACGAGACGTGCACCATGATGTTAACTAGGGTCGCGACGACCCGCTAGCATTAAAGAACCCGTGGTTTACAATATACTGGCATTGGAATTCGAAGTATTTAGAGCGTCCGTGTTCCCGCGTGAGGCGGAAGTACGAGGAGAAGGCGTGCTTGTGGTGTCTGTGGTGGTGTTTACTGATGTCTAGCTTCAGCTTATTTATTTATTTAAATAGAAGCGAAGATGTCAAAGTAGCGTCGAAGCAGCAGCGGTAGCACAAATGATTCAAGTATGGAAGTTGACCAAAGGAACACAAACAAACTAGCGTATGGGCAATGGAAGGTATCAGTGAGTTAAACCACACGCGGGCTAACAGCCCGTTAACCGAGTCCAACGGTACATATTGGACATTGAAACAAAGTAGTCGCAAGCCAGAT